>NC_090740.1:2919509-2926237 GCF_036898095.1 Palaemon carinicauda
ATGGCGACATATTAAAAGCGTTTTCTAGATTCCATGAGTGTAGAGTATGACGCAAAAAGTGCAAGAAATCTATACAGAGATATTCACAGTTATTTAAGTGGGAAAAAAATGCAAAGTAAGTGGCAGTAAGATGGGCTCCTTTAAAGTAAAATTAGGTCAAATTCTGGCATTTTTAAATAGTTCAATTAATTTGGCTAGCATCCTCACAAATGATGTTAGAGTAAAAAAAATCGTAAATAAAAAATATAAACTCACAGACGAGCTTTTTCTGCATAACAAAAGGATATGATTGAAATGCTAAAACATTCCACGGAGGAGACAATTTCTCCTTGGTGCTGAAAATACAAACACACACACGCACACACACGTTCGATTACAAAATGGCTGAAGTTAGAAACCACACACACAGAAGTATAAATTGGCTGATGTTTAAAGATACTGAAGGCTTATCTTTAGCCATTCGTAATGCACATACAAGTAGTTACTATAGCGTTTTATCATTGGGCGGTATTCATAAAGAAAAGGATATGCTTATACTTGCAAAATATGAAGGAATTCCTTCTACTTGTATTCATAAACATTTCAAATAAAAGCTTCTACTTTTAGAGAAAAAGCATATCCTTATAATCACATAAAAGTAAATGGTTATACATAAAGAAGACCCTTTACTTCATATAAAGAGCATATGCTTCGAAAAAGCTGAGTCTGGTCAGTAGCAGACTGCAGTTCGAAGAGAAAGGGTGTTCTGTCCGATTCTCAGCACGATGGTAGATTTTGTGGATGTGAGGCATGTTAAACAATACATGCCCCGTTTACCCACACTTGATCGTGATTTCAAGATGTTATTCCGTTTTGAAGAACAAAATGTACAGTGGCTTGCGGACAGATATCTTGTCCACACCCGGAATCTCGATGAAATATCAAGGTTAAGCCATAACTTGGTGATAAGCATTTTACATTTGCTTTTGCATGTGTAAACAGTTGGGAGAATACGAAAGCCGCTGTATTTAGGGATGTATGTATGCACAAACAGTATGTATGTATGTATGTATATATATATATATATATATATATATATATATATATATATATATATGTATATATATATATATTTATGTGTGTGTACAGTACATGCAAATATACTGTATTCATATAATATATAAATATAGTTTATATATATATATATATGTATGTATATATATATATATATATATATATATATATATTATATATGTATATGTATGTATATATTATATATATGTATATGTATGTATATATTATATATATGTATATGTATGTATATATATATGTATATATATACACATCGTATAAATATACATATATACACAAAATATTCATATACTGCAAAAGCTTATATACATGCATGTATATACACATACATAAACTATATATATATATATATATATATATATATATATATATATATATATATATATATATTGATTCGTACCAGAAATAGATTGTTCTAAATCCCAAACCTGAAATAATTTAGCTGAAATCAACTATTTCAATTCGGTTTGCTTTAAACCTCAATTACCCTTCGCCCTTCGTCCGGGTATCTTAAAGTTTCCTTCAAACTGCAAAGTTGAGCGTCTAGAGTTTTCAAAACTATTCAACTCAAATCCATATATCAAATCACGTAGTTCATTATTATTATTATTATTATTATTATTATTATTATTATTATTATTATTATTATTATTATTATTATTATTATTATTATTATTATTATTGTTGTTGTTACTATTATTATTATTTTTGTTGTTGTTGCTATAAAACAAGAATGGAATTTTTCGTGAGTCCTAAAAGAATTCGGAAGAAAATCTTCTCGGATTTCCAAATGGCTTCAGAAGATATAGCCATAGATTTAGCATGGAATTCTGAATGCCTGCAGAACGGAATCTCAGAACGGTATCGGAAGAAAACTTTCCCAGATTTCCAAATGGCTTCTGAAAAAACAGCCATAGACTTAGCATGGAATTCTGAATGCCTCCAGAACGGAATCTCAGAACGGTATCGGAAGAAAACTTTCCCAGATTTCCAAATGGCTTCTGAAAAAACAGCCATAGACTTAGCATGGAATTCTGAATGCCTCCAGAACGGAATCTCAGAACGATTTCAGAAGAAAACTTTCCCGAATTTCCAAAAGTCTTCAAAGGACATAGCCGTATACTTAACATGGATTTCTGAATGACTCCAGAACTGAAATTTCCAGGAGCAGTCCTCCCCGAGCTTCAAATGACTTCTGAAGACCTGATCTTCATTTTTTCAAACGTAGCCTGCAACACCTTACATGGTCTGTATGTAGCTGGCGAAATCTAACCAAGGAATTGCACGTCAATAGGAGTAAGAGGAAATGAGTTGATGACTGGGAGAAGGATTTCACTTAACTCACAGAGATCGCATTCTGGCGGAATAGGAAGCTGCCGGTAAGAATTATGTGTTACGTCTTCGGATCACCATCAACTATAGATGGTTTTGGTTGCTGCCGAAGTTGCCGATCGTTCGTTTTATATCGCCTGACCTATAGAAAGACACGGGATCTTCCGTTGGCAGCTGAGCTTTGAAGATCAAAATGTATGCGCCTTGAAGGATCCTTTGCTTGGCCTTTTGCGACGATGTCTTATTAAAGGAGACTCTTGGAAAAAGTACGAGGCTTTGTATCGGTGCAAAAACGGATTGCGGGGAATGAGGATGGAGGCAGAATGGTTCAACTGAACGGTGAGTGACGTGTAGTTCTTCAACAGGATTGTCCCAAAATTCGCCATTGAAGTAAGGACATATCCAGACGACATTGGTAAATATATCATGTTGCTCGTCATTTACTTTGGCATGATAGTGTATGCAGAGAAATCGATAGTATTCATCTCTTTACTCATTGCCCAGATAGGTAAAGAATAAATGCCTTCGATTTCCCTGAGGAATCTGACAAAGTGGGGACTCACGGCACTGAAATCTCTTGAAATCTAGAAGGACACTGACGAACTAAGGAAAAGAGACAATGAAATCTCGAAAGAAGCAGATAATCTAATGAAAGAAGATCTTGAAAACTAGAAGACAGGAGAGAACAGCGAAGAGGAGCCTCTAATGCCAGAGGTAAGACACCTAAAAATAGAGACCCTCTAATGCTAGAAGTAAGGCACCTCAAAATATAGATCGAAGACCCTCTAATGCTAAAAGTATGGAACCAAGAAATATATGTCAAAGAACTTCTAATGCTAGAGGTGGGGGAGCTAAAAAGAGGTCAAAGAACTTCTAATGCAAGGGGTGTGGGAGCTAAAAAGAGGTCAAAGCACTTCTAATGCAAGGGGTGGGGGAGCTAAAAAGAGGTCAAAGAACTTCTAATGCAAGGGGTGTGGAAGCTAAAAAGAGGTCAAAGAACTTTTAATGCTAGAGGTGTGGGAGCTAAAAATAGGTCAAAGAACTTCTAATGCAAGGGGTGTGGGAGCTAAAAAGAGGTCAAAGAACTTCTAATGCAAGGGGTGTGGAAGCTAAAAAGAGGTCAAAGATCTTCTAATGCAAGGGGTGAGGGAACTAAAAAGAGGTCAAAGAACTTCTAATGCAAGGGGTGGGGAAGCTTAAAAGAGGTCAAAGAACTTCTAATGCAAGGGGTGGGGGAGCTAAAAAGAGGTCAAAGAACTTCTAATGCAAAGGGTGTGGGAGCTAAAAAGAGGTCAAAGAACTTCTAATGCAAGGGGTGTGGGAGCTAAAAAGAGGTCAAAGAACTTCTAATGCAAGGGGTGGGGGAGCTAAAAAGAGGTCAAAGAACTTCTAATGCAAGGGGTGGGGGAGCTAAAAAAGAGGTCAAAGAACTTCTAATGCAAGGGGTGGGGGAGCTAAAAAGAGGTCAAAGAACTTCTAATGCAAGGGGTGGGAAAGCTAAAAAGAGGTCAAAGAACTTCTAATGCAAGGGGTGCGGGATCTAAAAAGAGGTCAAAGAACTTCAAATGCAAAGGGTGGGGGAGCTAAAAAGAGGTCAAAGAACTTCTAATGCAAGGGGTGTGGGAGCTAAAAAGAGGTCAAAGAATTTCTAATGCAAGGGGTGGGGGAGCTAAAAAGAGGTCAAAGAACTTCTAATGCAACGGGGGGGGGAAGCTAAAAAGAGGTCAAAGAACTTCTAATGCAAGGGGTGGGGGAGCTAAAAAGAGGTCAAAGAACTTCTAATGCAAGGGTGGGGGAGCTAAAAAGAGGTCAAAGAACTTCTAATGCAAGGGGTGTGGGAGCTAAAATGAGGTCAAAGAACTTCTAATGCAAGGGGTGGGGGAGCTAAAAGGAGGTCAAATAACTTCTAATGCAAGGGGTGGGGGAGCTAAAAGGAGGTCAAAGAACTTCTAATGCAAGGGGTGGGGAAGCTAAAAAGAGGTCAAAGAACTTCTAATGCAAGGGGTGGGGGAGCTAAAATGAGGTCAAAGAACTTCTAATGCAGGGGGTGGGGGAGCTAAAAAGAGGTCAAAGAACTTCTAATGCAAGGGGTGGGGAAGCTAAAAAGAGGTCAAAGAACTTCTAATGCTAGAGGTGTGGGAGCTAAAAAGAGGTCAAAGAACTTCTAATGCAAGGGGTGGGGGAGCTAAAAAGAGGTCAAAGAACTTCTAATGCAAGGGGTGGGGAAGCTAAAAAGAGGTCAAATAACTTCTAATGCTAGAGGTGTGGAAGCTAAAAAGAGGCCAAAAAACTTCTACTGCAAGGGGTGTGGGAGCTAAAAAGAGGTCAAAGAACTTCTAATGCAAGGGGTGGGGAAGCTAAAAAGAGGTCAAAGAACTTCTAATGCAAGGGGTGTGGGAGCTAAAAAGAGGTCAAAGAATTTCCAATGCAAGGGGTGTGGGAGCTAAAAGGAGGTCAAAGAACTTCTAATGCAAGGGGTGGGGGAGCTAAAAGGAGGTCAAAGAACTTCTAATGCTAGGGGTGTGGGAGCTAAAAAGAGGTCAAAGAACTTCTAATGTAAGGGGTGTGGGAGCTAAAAGGAGGTCAAAGAACTTCTAATGCAAGGGGTGTGGGAGCTAAAAAGAGGTCAAAGAACTTCTAATGCAAGGGGTGGGGAAGCTTAAAAGAGGTCACAGAACTTCTAATGCAAGGGGTGTGGGAGCTAAAAAGAGGTCAAAAAATTTCTAATAAAAGGGGTGTGGGAGCTAAAAAGAGGTCAAAGAACTTCTAATGCAAGGGGTGGTGGAGTTAAAAAGAGGTCAAAGAACTTCTAATGCAAGGGGTGGGGGAGCTAAAAAGAGGTCAAAGAACTTCTAATGCTAGAGGTGTGGGTGCTAAAAAGAGGTCAAAGAACTTTTAATGCAAGGGGTGGAGGAGCTAAAAAGAGGTCAAAGAACTTCTAATGCAAGGGGTGGGGGAGCTAAAAAGAGGTCAAAGAACTTCTAATGCAAGGGGTGGGGGAGCTAAAAAGAGGTCAAAGAACTTCTAATGCAAGGGGTGGGGGAGCTAAAAAGAGGTCAAAGAACTTCTAATGCAAGGTTTGTGGGAGCTAAAAAGAGGTCAAAGAACTTCTAATGCAAGGGGTGGGGGATAGATGTCGCCAGCGAGGCTTTGGGGAAGGCGCGGTGGCGTCTGTGTTCTTTCTGATGCGTAAACTTAATTAAATACAAGTAAAAACAGGGCATTAAATACGTATTATAAATACTAAACTCTTTCTTATCTTGACAGCACAAATGAAATCTTACAAGTTCCAACATGTAACTAAGCGCTCCCGAAACACGAGACAACCTTTTACTTCTGCTTGGAGGATAACCTCGCAAGTAAAAGGTAATCATTATGAATAGGGAAAGAAAGATTTGCTTATACTTCCACCGTTTGCTTCAGAGAATTACCTTGTACTTCTACCTTATGCTTACAAGGATATCCTTCATTTTAATGAATACCTATTATCTTAAGTCTTCACCTTGATAACTATTTTCTGTTTGAACAGAAGGAACGTGGATATTCTTTTCTTAATTTCTATTCAAAATTCCAGTAAGGATCAAAGGTTGCTAAGTGACGTATATCGGCAGTTGTAAATTTAAGACATAATTCATAAACTCTTGCTTGTATATACTAAAATATATGCATGTTCTTGATATATGCACACTGATAATCTTATAACAATTATACTATCATTATTATTACTAACTAAGCTACTAAAAGCATACTAAAAACAAGCTCTCGGAGTGCAGACCTCCACCATGTCAGCTTATTCATCGAAAACCGCTTGCCTTTCCCAGAATCAATTTAGAACATAGCCGTATTTCAAGTCTGTGTGACAACCATTTGTGAACTTGCGGTTATGGTTAGGGTTAATTCGGTCGACCTTTTGCTCGACCTGCACCTTGACCTTTGACCGAGGACTTTCAAAATTGAGTCACTTCCACGTCTCAACATAACAATTAATCCCTGAAAGTTTCACTTCTTCTATGAGTAAAATTGTGGCCTGGAAGTTGTCCACGAACAAACAAACAGACAAACAACCTCTCTCTCTCTCTCTCTCTCTCTCTCTCTCTCTCTCTCTCTCTCTCTCTCTCTCTCTCTCTCTCTCTCTCTCTCTCTCATAATTCGAATAACGAACGTCACCCCATTACCGTACTGCAACCTTTTTTTCGCCAGCATATTTCGCATCATTTCTGCAAATTAGATGTGACATTTTAGGCGCGCTCTCTCCCGTCCATAATTCTCTCTTCTAATAACTAAAATCTAATCTAAAAAATCAATAACCAGCTCTTCCTACACAT
>NC_090740.1:2926737-2929237 GCF_036898095.1 Palaemon carinicauda
AAAAATTTAAGAAACTGTTTCCCTTCATTTCTCGCTTCAATTATCTAAGCGATTGGCAGTTTCATATAAGCAACTGATGAATTTCAAACGACCATCGGTACGACGCAAAAACTTCCTGAAACTTCATTTCTGTAATATCAATAGTTAAGTCGTTTCCTGGTGGACAGTATACAATTACTACTGTACTTTCAAAATCTGTTAATATTTCAACGAGAGAGAGAGAGAGAGAGAGAGAGAGAGGAGAGAGAGAGAGAGAGAGAGAGAGAGAGAGAGAGAGAGAGAGAATATCTTTTTCCCCACCGTTATCCTTACATTAAGGGGTCGGTTGCCTGATGCACCCTCTCCAGTACCTTCTAGTAGAGGCATCCTCTTCCACCAAACCTCTCCTCTCCATATCACCTTTCACCTTATCTCGCCATCTAATTCTCTGCCTCCCTCTTGATCTTCTCCCTAATTATGAACGTTTAAATTCCCACTAAACAATCAAAATATTTATTTTAATTTTGTTACTCTTCTTAGAAAATTTTATTTTTCCTTGTTTCCATTCCTCACTGGGCTATTTTCCCTGTTGGGGCCCCCTGGGCTTATAGCATCCTGCTTTTCCAATCAGGGTTGTAGCTTAGCATTTAATAATAATAATAATAATTATAATAATAAAAGGGGCGAAAACATAAACTCCAACTTCATTGGTGGAGGTATTAACCTATTTATTTTATTCAAGGATTATATCAGGTTTTTATTCAGCTTTCTAATGTAGTCTTCATTTTTTTTCTAGCGATATTCACTAGTTATTTATTACGCAAAATGACAGAGAAGGTAAGGGAAGGACGTCATTAAATAAACAAATAGGAGATACGTCTTCCAAAATATTCTCCTTTTACAAAACTGATAGAAAATATTCTCCTTTTACAAAACTGACAGAAAATATTCTCCTTTTTCAAAACTGACAGAAAATATTCTCCTTTTACAAAACAAACAGAAAATATTCTCCTTTTACAAAACAAACAGAAAATATTCTCCTTTTTCAAAACTGACAGAAAATATTCTCCTTTTACAAAACAAACAGAAAATATTCTCCTTTTACAAAACAAACAGAAAATATTCTCCTTTTTCAAAACTGACAGAAAATATTCTCCTTTTACAAAACAAACAGAAAATATTCTCCTTTTACAAAACAAACAGAAAATATTCTCCTTTTTCAAAAACTGACAGAAAATATTCTCCTTTTACAAAACAAACAGAAAATATTCTCCTTTTACAAAACAAACAGAAAATATTCTCCTTTTACAAAACTGTCAGAAAATATTCTCCTTTTACAAAACAAACAGAAAATATTCTCCTTTTACAAAACTGTCAGAAAATATTCACCTTTTTCAAAACTGACAGAAAATATTCTCCTTTTACAAAACACACAGAAAATATTCTCCTTTTACAAAACAAACAGAAAATATTCTCCTTTTTCAAAACTGACAGAAAATATTCTCCTTTTACAAAACAAACAGAAAATGTTCTCCTTTTACAAAACAAACAGAAAATATTCTCATTTTTCAAAACTGACAGAAAATATTCTCCTTTTACAAAACAAACAGAAAATATTCTCCTTTTACAAAACAAACAGAAAATATTCTCCTTTTTCAAAACTGACAGAAAATATTCTCCTTTTACAAAACAAACAGAAAATATTCTCCTTTTACAAAACAAACAGAAAATATTCTCCTTTTTCAAAACTGACAGAAAATATTCTCCTTTTTCAAAACTGACAGAAAATATTCTCCTTTTACAAAACAAACAGAAAATATTCTCCTTTTACAAAACAAACAGAAAATATTCTCCTTCTTCAAAACTGACAGAAAATATTCTCCTTTTACAAAACAAACAGAAAATATTCTCCTTTTACAAAACAAACAGAAAATATTCTCCTTTTTCAAAACTGACAGAAAATATTCTCCTTTTACAAAACAAACAGAAAATATTCTCCTTTTACAAAACAAACAGAAAATATTCTCCTTTTTCAAAACTGACAGAAAATATTCTCCTTTTACAAAACTGTCAGAAAATATTCTCCTTTTACAAAACAAACAGAAAATATTCTCCTTTTACAAAACAAACAGAAATATTCTCCTTTTACAAAACAAACAGAAAATATTCTCCTTTTACAAAACAAACAGAAAATATTCTCCTTTTTCAAAACTGACAGAAAATATTCTCCTTTTACAAAACAAACAGAAAATATTCTCCTTTTACAAAACAAACAGAAAATATTCTCCTTTTTCGAAACTGACAGAAAATATTCTCCTTTTACAAAACAAACAGAAAATATTCTCCTTTTACAAAACAAACAGAAAATATTCTCCTTTTTCAAAACTGACAGAAAATATTCTCCTTTTACAAAACAAACAGAAAACATTCTCTTTTTTCAAAACTGACAGAAAATATTCTCCTTTTACAAAACAAACAGAAAATATTCTCCTTTTACAAAACAAACAGAAAATATTCTCCT
>NC_090740.1:2934237-2943807 GCF_036898095.1 Palaemon carinicauda
CTGATGATGAAAAGATTCCATATTTTCACACTACAATTAATTTGTTAAAGCTTAAAAAATTGACATTTATAACGTATTAGATTTATGAATTTATGTCATATAATACAGCGCTTGGACCGGCGAGGCCATTCAGCGCTAAAACAATAACATGAAAGATAGGAAGCAGGAACAGAAGTAAAGTAGAAACCTAAAAAGTAGGTGAATCTCAGAACCTGACTGACCGTAAAGATCCTTATGTAACCTGTGCACTGACAGTATTACCAGCTATGGGGATGATCTTTTGGACAGGATTCAAGAAATAAAAACATTAAAAAAAAAAAATTTGCAGGAAGGATTCATTGAACTTTTGAAAACAAATGTAATCCTCCAGGGGGAAAAAAATATATTAATAAAAGCACTCTGAAAGTGCAGACATCTACCACGGTAGCTTATTCCTTGAAACTACCTACCCATTACCGGAATCAATTTAAACCGTAGGCGTATTTGAAGTCTGTGCGACAACTATGTGCTAACTTGGGGTTAAGGTTATGGTTGATTCGGTCGACCTTTTACTCGACTTTGACCTTGACCTTTGACCTAGGGCTTTCAAAATTGAATCACTTCCACGTCTCATCATAACAATTAATCCCTGAGTTTCATTACTCCATGAGTAAAATTGTTGCCAGGAAGTTGTTCACAAACAATGACAAACTGACAAACAGGGGCGAAAACATAACCTCCTCCCAACTTCGATGGCGGAGATATAAATAGTAATTGTGTATTGCAGGTACGGTACTTGAGACTTCCTTGTGGAATCCTTATTCATATACATCCACAATTCAGAGTATTATTATTACTTATTATTACTTGTGAAGCTATAACCCTGGCTGGAATAGCAAGACGCTATAAGCCCATGGGCTCCAACAGGGAAAATAGCCCAGTAAGGAAAGGAAACTATGAAATAGATAAAACTACAAGAGAAGTAATTAACAGTTAAATAAAACAGTAACAATAAAAGAAATTCAAATATAAACTATAAAAACTTCAACAAACAAGAGGAAAATAAATAAGATAGAATAGCGTGCTAAAGTGAACCCCCCAAGCAAGAGAATTCTAACTCAAGACAGTGAAAGACGATGGTACAGAGGCTATGGCACTACACAAGAATAGAGAACAATGGTTTGATTTTAGAGTGTCTTTCTCCTGGAAAGAGCTGCTTACCATAGCTAAAAAGTCTCTTCTACCCTTACCAAGAGGAAAGTAACCACAGAACAATTACAGCGTGGTAGTTAACCCCTTGATCGAAGAATTGTTTGGTAATCTCAGTGTTGTCAGGTGCATGAGGATAAAGGAAAATATGCAAGGAATAGGGCAGACTATTCGGTCTATGTGTAGGCAAGGGGAAAATGAACAGTAACCAGAGAAAGAACCTATGTAGTATTATCTGGCCAGTAAAAGGACCCCATAACTCTATCGGTAGTATCTTAAAGGGTGGCTGGTGCCCAAGCTAACCTACTACCTATGCATACAAAAGGAGCAAATCCATATTAATTGTAGATAATTAAAGAAATGTGAAGAAAAAAAGGACTGTACAGATTACGTATTTGGCTAAATAAAGTTAAAAGTGGACTAGATAGTCAGAGATAAACAACAGGGAAAGACTATGCGAGACGACAATACTATGAAGAACATTACTAGAGATAGGGAAGGGATCAAAGTTTCCCCATAGAAAGTACATAAAAAAACATAGAATGTTGCAGCCATGTGTGTCAAGACTTTTCCGAATCCTTGCAGATAAACAAAGTTCCGAACAAATAATTCCCTGAAATCACTCGGCGGATCAACAAACATTCGTAAAAATGGAAAGTTTAACCATAAAAGTTAAAGGTATCTGGTTTCAGGTCTAGTTTCATCAGAATCGATACTCACCAGAACGTCAGAAGGGCAACTCCAATCCCCACTGTTGGTGCCCAAGCAGAGCAGTGTCCTCCCCACAAAATAGCTTAAACACACAGTCCCGGGCTGTGATCGATCTACTGCCATGCGAATGCGAGGCGAACACGTTATCACTGTACTTGACCTAATATTTTAGAAGTCATAGCAGTGATCCGGAAGATAAACTGTACTCAAGGCCCTGAAGAACGAGAGGGGTATACGATTTAACACAAAAAATGGGATGTCACAGATGAGGACCCAATTTGTCTACCAAAATAGCTTACAAAATCACGAGGAACTAGAAAAACACACTGAGAGTGCAGACCTCCATCACGGCAGTTTATTTCGGTCCACCCTTTGCTTGACCTTGACCTTTGACCTAGGACTTTCAAAATTAAATCACTTCCACGTCGCGACATAACAATGAATGCCTGAAACTATCACTACTCTATGAGTAAAATTGTGGCCAAGAAGTTGTTCACAAACAAACATACAAACGGAGACAAACAGACAAATAGGGGCGAAAACATAACCAGCTCCCAACTTCGTTGGCAGAGGTAATTATACAGATTTTTTTTTATTGAAATGAGACAGGCCTATGCAACTAAGATATCAACCACCAAAATTACAAATCATCACAAAGAAAAATCAATCAAGAAACTAGCCTCCTGACTAGTACAGTGGTAACGTGTTCGCCTAGCATTCGCATGGCAGCAGATCGATCCCAGCCCGGGACCATGAGGTTAAGCTGTTAACTTGAAAGGCCACTGCAATGGTTGATCACCACAGCGGGAGACAGGTCTTGCCAGACTGACGTTCTGTTGAGCGTCTATCCTGATGAAACCGGAACTGAAACCAGACGCCTTTATATGTCAGCCACCATCGTAACTTTCCAGTATATCCTGATATATTGTGAAGGAACTCGGAGCTATGTCGAAAATAGGAGTAACGGAAACGACTCCGTGAGCAGATGACCAAGAGAAAAAGATAAACTTTGCGAAAGTTAAATCTATATTTTTCCCTTTAAAACCGAAATAAAAACCCACCGTATTAAAGCAATTGTGTGAGAATTTCCTACTTTTCTTGAATTAATTCTATAATCTCCGTAAAAAAAACAGAATATGAAATAAGAAAATGGAGGTATAAGCCAACAATCAAACTTGATCACTTACCAAGATAAATAATATCACATTATAACCTCACAAAATATAAAAATGCATTTCATGATTATCAATAATAAAATACATAAATCAGGACAAGAAAACCAACTACTACTTACATTAACTGCAAGCTCTTGAAAGTAATAGCTATCTACATGAGTTTGCTTTTTTCTTTCCACCTACCTGAAATTAAATAAAAAATATATTAATCCATCATACAGCCATAACACACACATGATATTGAGGTGTATAAAAATATAATTAACTAACAACCGTATGCTAATTTGGTCAACAGTGTAAAATGATAGCAAGTTATAGATAACTATCACCAAATAAAATTTTAGACCAATTAATAGTTATCTATTAGTTGATTAATAATTAATATTTATCTGTAACTATATTTATAACAATTAATAGTTATCCAATAGTCATATATGGTCATATAAAAATAATAGTCAAATCAACCATAAAGAAATGAAATGCATGGCGAAGTAAATCTAATAAATGAAAAAAAAAAGTAAATTAAAAAAACAAAATTAAGAGGGGTCCGTGGAACATAACGAAAGCAAAATTTTTTTCATAATTCTGACCATCTTTTACATTCAGATCTTCCCGGAGAGTTCTAACCTGTTCGAAGTACTTGGCAAACAGTTAATTCTAGTAGTCAGGCCTTCTCCATCACGAGGCTCATTACTACACAGTACTTCAGAAGTTTTATTCCAGCTGTGACCAAGTTGTGGAATGATTTTCCTAATCGGGTAGATGAATCGGTAGAACTTCAAAAGTTCAAAGTTGCAGCTAATGTTATGTTGAACAGGCTGACATTAGTCTCTTTTTATAGTTTATATATGAAATGTCTGTTTTAATGTTGTTGATGTTTTTAAAATATTTTATTTTAATTGTTTAGTACTTCTTATATCGTTTATTCATTTTTTCTTATTTCCTTTCCTAACTGGGCTATTTTTCCTAGTTGGAGCCCTTGGGGTTATAGCATCTTTCTTTTCTAACTAGGATTGTAGCTTAGCCAGCTATAATAATAATAATAATAATAATAATAATAATAATAATAATAATAATAATAACAGGGAAGTATTCTACGGAGCCATTACCAAAGCCATTCTAAGGAAATAAGTTGGAGGCCACAAAAATTTTTGCTAGAGATAATGGACAAAATATATGTATCAAAGATTTAAAATAAACTTAAATAACAAGCTTTGGGTGAGGAAAAAACAAATATTTAAATATTGCATAATCTTAAATTACGGGAAGAAAAGAAGATTAAACAAGAGCAATCAGAGATTCCTGACCTCCAAAAAAAGGTTAAAGAAGTCGTCCATGACCTAAGATCTATCTGTGGTGGAATTTCGTCAAAGTCTATCAATTTGTTTTGAAGTGATCTTTAAAATTGTGAAGAATGCAAATCCAGATCTGGAATCCGGATCCGGATCATCTCCAAAATCTAATTTGTCGTCCATTTTGAAGCATCTTCAAAATTGTGAAGAATGCAAATCCGGACCCGGATCATCTCCAAGATCTAATGGGTCGTCCATTTTGAAGTAATCTTTAAAATTGTGAAGAATGCAAATCCGGATCCGGATCATCTCCAAAATCTAATGGGTCGTCCCTTTTGAAGCAATCTTTAAAATTGTGAAGAATGCAAATCCGGATCCGGATCATCTCCAAAATCTAATGGGTCGACCATTTTGAAGCAATCTTTTAAATTGTGAAGAATGCAAATCCAGATCTGGAATCCAGATCCAGATCATCTCCAAGATCTAATGGGTCGACCATTTTGAAGCAATCTTTAAAATTGTGAAGAATGCAAATCCGGATCCGGATCATCTCCAAGATCTAATGGGTCGTCCCATTTTAAAGCAATCTTTAAAACTGTGAAGAATGCAAATCCGGATCCAGATCATCTCCAAGATCTAATGGGTCGTCCATTTTGAAGCAATCTTTAAAATTGTGAAGAATGCAAATCCGGATCCAGATCATCTCCAAAATCTAATGGGTCGTCCATTTTGAAGCAATCTTTAAAATTGTGAAGAATGCAAATCCAGGTCTGGATCATCTCCAAGATCTAATGGGTCGTCCATTTTGAAGCAATCATTAAAATTGTGAAGAATGCAAATCCGGATTCGGATCATCTCCAAGATCTAATGGGGCGTCCATTTTGAAGCAATCTTTAAAATTGTGAAGAATGCAAATCCAGATCCGGATCATCTCCAAGATCTAATGGGTCGTCCATTTTGTAGCAATCTTTAAAATTGTGAAGAATGCAAATCCGGATGCGGATCATCTCCAAAATCTAATGGGTCGACCATTTTGAAGCAATCTTTAAAATTGTGAAGAATGCAAATCCAGATCTGGAATCCGGATCCAGATCATCTCCAAGATCTAATGGGTCGACCATTTTGAAGCAATCTTTAAAATGGTGAAGAATGCAAATCCGGATCCGGATCATCTCCAAGATCTAATGGGTCGTCCATTTTGAAGCAATCTTCTAAATTGTGAAGAAAGCAAATCCGGACCCGGATCATCTCCAAGATCTAATGGGTCGTCCATTTTGAAGCAATCTTCTAAATTGTGAAGAATGCTAATCCGGACCCGGATCATCTCCAAGATCTAATGGGTCGTCCCTTTTGAAGCAATCTTCTAAATTGTGAAGAATGCAAATCCGGACCCGGATCATCTCCAAGATCTAATGGGTCGACCATTTTGAAGCAATCTTCTAAATTGTGAAGAATGCAAATCCGGACCCGGATCATCTCCAAGATCTAATGGGTCGACCATTTTGAAGCAATCTTCTAAATTGTGAAGAATGCAAATCCGGACCCGGATCATCTCCAAGATCTAATGGGTCGACCATTTTGAAGCAATCTTTTAAATTGTGAAGAATGCAAATCCGGATCCGGATCATCTCCAAGATCTAATGGGTCGTCCATTTTGAAGCATTCTCTTAAAATGTGAAGAATGCAAATCCGGACCCGGATCATCTCCAAGATCTAATGGGTCGTCCATTTTGAAGCAATCTCTAAAATTGTGAAGAATGCAAATCCAGACCCGGATCATCATCAAGATCTAATGGGTCGTCCCTTTTGAAGCAATCTCTAAAATTGTGAAGAATGCAAATCCGGACCCGGATCATCTTCAAGATCTAATGGGTTGTCCCTTTTGAAGCAATCTCTAAAATTGTGAAGAATGCAAATCCGGATCCGGATCATCTCCAAGATCTAATGGGTCGTCCATTTTGAAGCAATCTCTAAAATTGTGAAGAATGCAAATCCGGACCCGGATCATCTCCAAGATCTAATGGGTCGTCCATTTTGAAGCAATCTCTAAAATTGTGAAGAATGCAAATCCGGACCCGGATCATCATCAAGATCTAATGGGTCGTAACTTTTGAAGCAATCTCTAAAATTGTGAAGAATGCAAATCCGGACCCGGATCATCTCCAAGATCTAATGGGTCGTCCCTTTTGAAGCAATCTCTAAAATTGTGAAGAATGCAAATCCGGATCCGGATCATCTCCAAGATCTAATGGGTCGTCCATTTTGAAGCAATCTCTAAAATTGTGAAGAATGCAACTCCGGATCCGGATCATCTCCAAGATCTAATGGGTCGTCCACTTTGAAGCAATCTCTAAAATTGTGAAGAATGCAAATCCCGATTCGGATCATCTCCAAGATCTAATGGGTCGACCATTTTGAAGCAATCTTCAAAATTGTGAAGAATGCAAATCCGGACCCGGATCATCTCCAAGATCTAATGGGTCGTCCATTTTGAAGCAATCTTCAAAATTGTGAAGAATGCAAATCCGGACCCGGATCATCTCCAAGATCTAATGGGTCGTCCATTTTGAAGCAATCTTCTAAATTGTGAAGAATTCAAATCCGGACCCGGATCATCTCCAAGATCTAATGGGTCGTCCATTTTGAAGCAATCTTCTAAATTGTGAAGAATGCAAAACCGGACCCGGATCATCTCCAAAATCTATTGGGTCGTCCATTTTGAAGCAATCTTTAAAATTGTGAAGAATGCAAATCCGGACCCGGATCATCTCCAAGATCTATTGGGTCGTCCATTTTGAAGCAATCTTTAAAATTGTGAAGAATGCAAATCCGGACCCGGATCATCTCCAAGATCTAATGGGTCGTCCATTTTGAAGCAATCTTTAAAATTGTGAAGAATGCAAATCCGGATCCGGATCATCTTCAAGATCTAATGGGTCGTCCACTTTGAAGCAATCTCTAAAATTGTGAAGAATGCAAATCCCGATTCGGATCATCTCCAAGATCTAATGGGTCGACCATTTTGAAGCAATCTTCAAAATTGTGAAGAATGCAAATCCGGACCCGGATCATCTCCAAGATCTAATGGGTCGTCCATTTTGAAGCAATCTTCAAAATTGTGAAGAATGCAAATCCGGACCCGGATCATCTCCAAGATCTAATGGGTCGTCCATTTTGAAGCAATCTTCTAAATTGTGAAGAATTCAAATCCGGACCCGGATCATCTCCAAGATCTAATGGGTCGTCCATTTTGAAGCAATCTTCTAAATTGTGAAGAATGCAAAACCGGACCCGGATCATCTCCAAAATCTATTGGGTCGTCCATTTTGAAGCAATCTTTAAAATTGTGAAGAATGCAAATCCGGACCCGGATCATCTCCAAGATCTATTGGGTCGTCCATTTTGAAGCAATCTTTAAAATTGTGAAGAATGCAAATCCGGACCCGGATCATCTCCAAGATCTAATGGGTCGTCCATTTTGAAGCAATCTTTAAAATTGTGAAGAATGCAAATCCGGATCCGGATCATCTTCAAGATCTACTGGGTCGTCCATTTTGAAGCAATCTTCAAAATTGTAAAGAATGCAAAGGTAAAGAATGCAAATCCGGATCCGGATTATCTCCAAGATCTAATGGGTCGTCCATTTTGAAGCAATCATTAAAATTGTGAAGAATGCAAATCCAGATCTAGAATCCAGATCACCATTATCTCCAAAATTTAAAGGGGTCGTCCATAACATAAAATCTATTTGTGACGATTTAATTAAATTGTTATGTTGAGACGTGGAAGTAATTCATTTATGAAAGTCCTAAGCCAAAGGTCAAGGCCGAGCAAAAGTTCGACCGAAATAATCCTAACCTTAGCCCCAAGTTCGCACATGGTTGTCACAAAGACTTCAATCAAATACACCTACGGTCAAAACTGATTGTCGGAAAGGCAAGCTGGTTTCGAGAAATAAGCTGCGGTGGCGGAGGTCTGCACTTTCAGAATGTTTTTCTACTTGATATTATTCCAAGTTTATTTTTCGTAGAGGAATATTAGATTTTTTTTCTCACATGGTTAGGTCACAGAGGCTAAGTTCATCAACGCGGATGAACGAGAATAAGAATATCATCATAAGCAATAACAATAAAAGTTAATTAAAACAAGAACCCAAGGAACTGCACCTCCCAGCAGCGTCTCTTAATGAAGGAAACTTTAATTTCCGTTTGGACCCCCTAATACGATGATGCACAGCCTTACACATAACGGGACAGAAATAATCTGTGTTAATTATCACACATACGCATCTCTCTCTCTCTCTCTCTCTCTCTCTCTCTCTCTCTCTCTCTCTCTCTCTCTCTCTCTCTCTCTCTCATAGGGTTGTGGTAGCCTGCTGATAACGTCCTTGCCTGGTGATCACCAGACTGGGGTTCGAGTCATACTCAAACTCAATAGTTCTCTGGTCGCTGCAACCTCACCATCCTTGTGAGCTGAGGATGGGGTGTTTGGGGGATCCCAAAAGTATATCTGCTGAGTCATCTGCAGCCATTGCCTGGCCCTCTTGGTCCCAGCTTGGGTGGAGAGGGGGCTTGGGCACTGATCACACATATATATATATATATATATATATATATATATATATATATATATATATATATATATATATATATATATATATATATATATATGATAAATTTTGCACATTTAGACGTGTTTTTCATATTTAAATAAGCCATATAAATTTTTGATACATTAATGTCTGGATTCTCTTAACGACCTCGGGATCAGAGCCCCAGGCGAAATCACACAAAGACAAGAGCTTGCAACCGGCCGGGAATCGAACCCTGGTCGGCAAGCTTGTATAGACAGTGACTAAACCACTTGGCCACTAAGAAAGATAAAAGTCAATGAAGATAGGTGAAGATAGGTTGATTTCAATTCTAAGTACAAAACACCTGAATTCGACAGGTATAAGTACAGAAGAATTGTCATTGATTTTTATCTTTCCTCGTGGCCAAGTGGTTTAGTCACTGTCTATACAAGCTTGCCGACCAGGGTTCGATTTCCGGCCGGTCACAAGCTCTTGTCTTTGTGTGATTTCGCCTGGGGCTCTGATCCCGAGGTCGTTAAGAGAATCCAGACATTAATGTATCAAAAATATATATGGCTTATTTAAATATGAAAAACACGTCTAAATTTGCAAAATTTATCATATTTAAGGG
>NC_090740.1:2949307-2954307 GCF_036898095.1 Palaemon carinicauda
GACCGGCAATGACCCCACAACCTTGGGTCACCGCAGCAACAAAGCCCTTGTCAGAGGTTTTGGAAGTCTTTTATTCCCAGCAACCAACCCCACAGGATTGGAAGCGGGGCTTATTGTTGTTGTTGTTGTTTCATATATCGTGGCCCAAGCACGGGCTCTTGCACAATAGCAGCCCGTAGGTGTTTGGTTGGTTTTTATAAAGGTTGTAGGATGATTTACAACTTTAATTTGTTAGGTAATTTGGGATAGGATGTGGGTCGAAGATAATCAGCAACTTACCTTTTTTTGTAGGATACTTGGGATAGGATGTGGGTAAGGATAATCAGCAACATCTTTTAAATTTTTTTTTTTTTTTTTGTAGGATGTTTGAGATAGGATGTGGGTTGAAGATAATCAGCAACTTCTTTTTTGTAGGTGGTTTGGGATAGGATGTTGGTTAATTAAGGATTATCAGCAACTTTTTTTTTTATTTTGTAGGATGTTAGGGATAGGATGCTAGTTGAGGATAAATCAGCAACTTCACTTTTCTCATTTTTAGAGGCGCCCCAGCCTCTTTTTTGATCAATGGAAAACGAAGAAGGTAACTGATGGGAGGAGGCATCCTTCCCAAGAGACGGTAGGACCTGGAAAAGGGGGGGTAGGATACGTAGCCCGTGGGTATTGAATCAATAAGCACCCAAGGAGAGATAAGAAAACTCCTTTTGTGTCCCTCGGTGTAACTATCAGTTCCAAAGTCATCACTTTCCAACTTTTTATGAGCGACAGAAGGCCATTTTGAGGGAGGGAGAGAGAGAGGGAGAGAGAAGGGGGGGGGGGGGGAAGAGGGAGAGTCTCGCTCTGTCCTAACCTAGGGGTCAGGGAGAGAAAAAAAAGAGTGAGAGTGGGTCGCAAACTTCTGGTCCTTATCACACATCCTTCACATCCTTTTATTTCTCTTGATTTGCCAAAGGGCATTTTCGTTTCTACGTTTTTTATTCGACCGGCGATGGAAAAATTTATAGATTATTATTATTATTATTATTACTATCCAAGCTACAACCCTAGTTCGAAAAGCAAGATGCTATAAGCCCAGGGGCTCCAACAGGGAAAAATAGCCCAGTGAGGAAAGGAAATAAGGAAATAAATAAATGAAGAGAATATAAAATAATCATATTAATAATCAGACCAACAATAATAATAATAATAATAACTATAATAACCCTAATATTAATAATAAGAATAATCTCCCCCTATATAATACAGAGCAACATGTCCGTATGTCTCTGTCTTTCTTTCTTTGTTTCGAAGAAAGAAAGGAGAAAGAGAATTCGATGGATTGTCGAACTAAGAAAGTCTTTGGGCGTGGACTGGCACAGAAAGAATTATACAGAAGCAAGTGGAAGGACATGTCTGAGGCCATTTTTCTGCAGTGGACTAGTGTATATATATATATATATATACAAGGTCTATAGATTGTATATATATATATATATATACAAGGTCTATAGATTGTATATATATATATATATATAAAGAGAGAGAGAGAGAGAGAGAGAGAGAAAAAAACTAAAAAGGCTACATCTTGAATATATATATATATATATATAATCATCTTCATCAAAATTAGCTAGTATAGTACAGGACGCAGGCCATAGACACGGCCTTCCACTCGTGCCTGTTAAAAGGTTTTTTACGCCAGCCTATATGAACAAATTTGATTAGCTCGTCAATCCATCGTCTATTTATATATACAGGTATGTATATATATATAGATATATATATATATATATATATATATGCGTAAAAAATCACAGGAAAACGTGATGCTCAGATGCAGAAGAACCACAGGGAAAATGAAAATACGAAATATACGCTTAAGTCCTGGACTTGAGCGTATATTTCGTATTTTCATTTTCCCTGTGGTTCTTCTGCATATATATATATATATATATGTATCGGCAAGTAATTGTTCCAAGGATATATATAAAAATATATCGGAATGTAATTACCCCAAGGCCAGAAATAGTTTGTTTAATGGTAACCTCCCTCAAATATAAGTAAAATAACAATATCATTATTTCTAAAATAAACAAACAACTTGGAAAAATCATAACAAATCATTACATATGCAAAAAAAAAAAAAAAAAAAAAAAACTCTCTAAATATCAACTCAGCATATACATTATCAATGAAATTGCAAAATAATAACAGCCAGTTTTCAAGTGAAGTGTATAGACAAGTGTTGATTTCCAGGGCTAGAAATGTGGACTCAACAGCTTTCAGATAAATATATACTCTATTTTTTTTTCTCGTGAGATTTTGAAACAAAGTAAAAAAAAAACAGGTGTATATTGTTGTGTAATAGATTAAGCACACGTCATATCAGTACACGTGTATGTATACTATGTATGTACTATATATATATATATATATATACCTATATTTATGTGTATATATATATATATATATATACCTATATATATATGTATATATATATATATATATATGTACAATAGTGCTGTGACCAAAGGAACTAACGAGTTTGAGCGGGACTCGAACCCCAGGCTGACAATCACCAGGCAAAGACGCTACCACCAGGCCACCACAACCCCTAGGATAGAGCGAATTAATTTGTTTAGAGGGTTTTTATGATTTTACCTAACTTGTTCTTGAAATCGTTTACCGTGTTACTGTTTACCACACCTGCTGGGAGTCTGTTCCATGTATTTCCTATTTATACATTACCACATAGAGAAAGAGAACAGGTGCAAAGAATATACTTCAAAAATATATATTAATCGGAACGCGTCCTCAACACCTATCATATAAAAGACAATACAGATGTTTCTAAATTCACAAAAAGAATTTTGTGGCGATAGTTTTACAACACGCGAACTAAAACAGTAGTCTAGTCAGTCTTTTGAAATGAGAGAGAGAGAGAGAGAGAGAGAGAGAGAGAGAGAGAGAGAGTGTTTGTGTGTGTGTGTGTCTTTGCTTTTGAAGGGCTTTCGTTTCTGCTGAAGTTTTGACAGATGCAAAAGCTTTCTCAACGTCTATAAAATAAGTCATAATTCCTTATACACGAGACATGATTTTAAGTGATAGATATCAATATACACAAAATCTATACATATATATATGTATATGTATATATATATATTTATATATATATATATATATGTGTGTGTGTGTGTATGTGTATATTTTATATATATTTATATATATATATACATATATATATATATATATATACACACACAAACACACATATATACATATATATATACATACCTATATATATATATATATATATATAGGCCTATATATACACACATACATACACAAACACACACACACATATACTGTATATATACACATATATTTCATCAAACACATTACAATAGCAAGGAAGGCTGGCACCCCAAGGGATATTCTTAATATCTATACTAATTAAATAAACCTAAAGGAATATAATTGCACTATTTCCTGTAGTTAATATAGAAATAAATTATCCCACAACAGACGGCTTTTATCTTATTAATCAAATAAAAATAATTAATTTCACAATTAGATGGTATACTGTTTATAATAATTATAAAAAATTAATGATCATGCCACAATAGATGGTTTTCATTTTACTTTATTTATAAAATAAAAATTATTTTCACAAATACATTGTTTCCTGATTGTGATGCAAATCAATTAAGATAATTATAAAATTTTATATATGAAAGAAATAAACTTGAAGCAAGAAAGAAGGGGAATAATAAAGAATAGTGTATATATATATATATATATATATCTATATATATATATATATATATCTATAATATATATATATATATATCTATATATATATATATTTCTATATATATGTAAGTATATATATAAATATATATATTTATATATATAAATACATATATATATATATATATATATAGAGAGAGAGAGAGAGAGAGAGAGAGAGAGAGAGAGAATGATAAAGAATAAAATAAAATAAATATTTCAAGATGAAATGATACAAACTGGAGGAATAATCAAGAGTCTGGCAGTATT
Source organism: Palaemon carinicauda (assembly GCF_036898095.1). Classification (NCBI taxonomy): domain Eukaryota; kingdom Metazoa; phylum Arthropoda; class Malacostraca; order Decapoda; family Palaemonidae; genus Palaemon; species Palaemon carinicauda. The sequence continues at coordinate 2,953,343 of NC_090740.1, forward strand.
ATTATTATTACTATTATCATTATTACTTGCTAAGCTACAACCCTAGTTGGAAAAGCAGGATGCTATAAGCCTAGGGGCCCCACCAAGGAAGAAAGCCAAGTGAGGAAAGGAAATAAGGAAAAATGAAATATTTTAAAAACAGTAACAACACTAAAATAAATATCTCCTATACCGTATAAACAATAAAAACATTAACAAAACAAGAAAGAGAGAAATAAGATAGAATAGTGTGCATGGGTGTACCCTCAAGCAAGAGAACTCGAACCCAAGACAGTGGAAGACCATGGTACAGAGGCTATGGCTCTACCCAAGACTAGAGAACATTGGTTTGATTTTGGAGTGCCGTTCTCTTAGAAGAGCTGCTTACCATGGCTAAAGTCTCTTCTACCCTTAACGGTTTAAAGGTCACTCATGAATGGCAGAGGCAAGGAACAGTGATGCCCTATCGTGCAGGACAATGTCCTAGAGACTGACCATATATATACATATGATCAGCACCCAAGCAATACTTCCCTGTATGAAAGCTGGCAAGTTTAAAAACTTTAAAGGCCGCTCGTGAATGGCAGAGGCAAGGGACCGTGACATTGCCCTATCGAGCAGGACAATGCCCTGGAGACTGACCATATACACATATGATCAGCGCCCAAGCCCCTCTCTCCACCCAAGCTAGGTCCAAGGAGGAAAAGGCAATGGCTGCTGATGTCTCAGCAGATAGACCTACAGCCTCCCCCTCACCCACCATCCTTAGCCCACAAGGATGATGAGGTTTCAGCGACCAAAGGAACTAACAGAACTAGAGGAAAAGGAAGTTACAAGCCCCTCTCTCCACACAAGCTAGGTCCAAGGAGGACCAGGCAATGGCTGCTGATGTCTCAGCAGACAGACCTATAGCCTCCCCCACACCCTTATCCTTAGCCCACAAGGATGATGAGGTTTCGGCGACCAAAGGAACTAACGGAACTAGA
>NC_090740.1:2956807-2974252 GCF_036898095.1 Palaemon carinicauda
TATATACATATATATATATATATATATATACTGTATATATATATACAGTATATATATATATATATATATGAGAGAGAGAGAGAGAGAGAGAGAGAGAGAATAGAAGACATTTAAGAAGAGTTGGAGAACTGTCAATATATATATATATATATATATGAGAGAGAGAGAGAGAGAGAGAGAGAGAGCCAGTCTCAAGGCTTCATTAACTGATATCTTTACCTTTCAAACACGTATACACGATTGCGCGCGCACAAACACAAGTGAACGTACGCACGTACACACACAGTTTGAGGAGAATTGTGCGTAACAACACGAACATGAAGATTTTACCTTATCATACAATGAAGAATTACTAAAACCAACAATACACCATACAATAAAGAATTTCTAAAACCAACAATACATAAAATGAAGAATTTCTAGAACCAACAATACATTATACAATGAAGAATTTCTTGAACCAGCAATACCTCATACTATGAATTTATAGAACCAACAATACATCATACTGTACTATGAATTTATAGAACCAGCAATACCTCATACTATGAATTTATAGAACCAACAATACATCATACTGTACTATGAATTTATAGAACAAACAATACCTCATACTATGAATTTATAGAACCAACAATATATCAAACTACGAAGAATTTCTTGAACCAACAATACATCATACAATGAAGACTTTCTTGAACTAACAATACATCATACAATGAAGACTTTCTTGAACCAACAATACATCATACAATGAAGAATTTCTAGAACCAACAATACACCATAAAATGAAGAATTCCTATAACCAAGAATACATGCAATGAAGAATTTATAAAACCAACAATACATCATACCATGAATTTATAAAACCAACAATACATCATACAATGAAGAATTTCTAGAACCAACAATCTCATCATAATACAAACAGGAACTCTAAGTTTAGCCAGTTTAATTCTATTAGCGTCGAGGGATACCAGAGGAGAGACAATCACTTTACCAAAATTCAATCAATCATAATTTTCTTTAAAAAATCAATTCTTTGGGAGCAAGAGTTTATAAGCACGCCATGAAACAGTCTTTCTCCACTTAAAACACCCACTGTTACTGTTTTTAGAATGATATATTGTTAATTTATTCTCATCATTTATTTATTTCCTTATTTCCTTTCCTCACTGGGCTATTTTTCCCTGTTGGAGCCCTTGGGCTTATAGCATCTTGCTTTTCAACTAGGGTTGTAGCTTGGCTGGTAATAATAATAATAATAATAATAATAATAATTTAACCTAGGAAATATGAAATAAAAGATGAAAAGTAGAGAGTAAAAACTTTTGGAAGAAAGTATACATATTATTATTATTACTATCCAAGCTACAACCCTAGTTGGAAAAGCAAGATGCTATAAGCCCGGGGGCTCCAACAGGGAAAAATAGCCCAGTGAGGAAAGGAAATAAGGAAATAAATAGATGAAGAGAACAAATTAACAATAAAACATTCTAAAAAAAAAGTAACAACGTCAAAAACAGACATGTCATATATAAACTATTAACAACATCAAAAACAAATATGTCATAAATAAACTATAAAAAGACTCATGTCCGCCCTGGTCAACAAAAAAGCATTTGCTCCAACTTTGAACTTTTGAAGTTCTACTGATTCAACTACCCGATTAGGAAGATCATTCCACAACTTGGTAACAGTATTATATACCTGTATTATATATCTGTGCAATTTCAATGTTTAAAGGTCCTTATGAATGGCAGAGGCTAGGGACAGTAACATTGCACTATCAAGCAAGACACACATTGCGATTCATTGCCTTTTACCTCGTGTTTTTTTTTTTTTTTTTTTTTTTAAGTTTTTATAGTTTATAAATGAAAGATCTATTTCCATGCTCTTACTGTCCTTGCAATCCTTTATATTGTTCATTACTTCTCTTTTAGATTACTTATCTCCTTATATCTTTTCCTCACTTGGATATTTTCCATGCTGGAGCCCTTGGGCTTGTAGCATCCTGATTTTCCAACTAGGGTTGTAGCTTAACAATTAAGAATAATAATAACAACAACAACAACATCAACAACAATAATAATTATAATAAGAATAATAATGATAATATGAATAATAATAATTTTAATAACAATAATAATAATAATTTCAGTAAAACCAACGTTTACACCAGACAAGAACTCGAATTGGGTGCCCGGTGAGAGAGAGAGAGAGAGAGAGAGAGAGAGAGAGAGAGAGAGATAAATCAAATCATAATTCCTTACACAGGCAAATTCAAGCTTGATTCATTTTTCACAAAAAAAAAAAAAAAATTACGATTCTCTTCAACCAAACGATTACAGAGTGATTCAACTTCCAAAGTAAGGTGGAGCTAAGCCACTTAGTGACTCCAATTGCCTGTTAGCGATGCAGTTACCTGCAGTTAAGTGGGTTTAAGTGCCTCGATCCCAGAGTGCCTTGTAACGAGCTCTCTCCAATATAGTTCTGGAATGATAACTTAAGTGGCTGCGAGATGGGAAAATAAATAAATAAATAAATAAATAAATAAATAAATAAATAAATGGCTACATGGCAACATTTGTTCGTTTGTGTAGTATTAGCTAAACTAAATCATCATCATCATCATCATCATCTCCTCCTACGCCTACTGAGGCTAAGGGCATCGGTTAGATTTCGCCAGTCGTCCCAATCTTGAGCTTTTAAATTAATACTTCTCCATTCATCATCATCTACTTCACGCTTCATAGTCCTCGGCCATGTAGGCTTGGGTCTTCCCATCTTCTAGTGCCTTGGGGGTACACTATGTCACCAGGATATTACTACTCCCTCTCCCTCTATCCGAGGGACGGGGGAGAGACCAAGTAATCATACGTCTGGTCATGCGGCTGAGCGTGAAAGTATATATATATTGATAAAATACATGATTTTGGATTTTACTTTATTCTATAAGGTTAGGGTATAATGGTGTATCATAGATGGGTATTGCATATATAACACCAGATATATATATATATATATATATATATATATGGTCTTATATATGCAATACCCATCTATAATACGCCATTATACCGTAACCTTATAGAATAAAGTAAAATCCAAAATCATGTATTTTATCAATTGCATGTCGAATAAGTAATTCAAAAAAAAATATTTTGTCATAAACACTATTATAAATTTTCATATACCTGGTTCAAACCAAGTAGCCAACTAATAAAACTACCAATGATTGAAATATATATAATTACATTTGATTTATAAAATAAGTTATTTTTTTCCTACACAAAAAAAAAAAAAACTTATTCTTAAAGTGCCTGACACTAATGAACCTATGTCAAGGCTGTGTATAAAAATCTACGGGATCACAACGCCATCTTCCATATTTTACTAAATTACATAAATAAATGTTGACATACACATAGATAATGTACTACCAGAGAGAGAGAGAGAGAGAGAGAGAGAGAGAGGCTAAGTGGTCGGAAGTCTATAAAGTTCATTTTAAAATCAAGAGAGAGCGCTAAGTGGTCGGAAGTCTGATAAAGTTCATTTTAAAATCAAAGAGCACTAAGTCAATCTCTCTCTCTCTCTCTCTCCGCAAGATTTCACTCTTATAAACAGGTCCATTCACCAGTCTCTCTCAATGGCCTGAAAAGAACAGAGAGAGAGAGAGAGAGAGAGAGAGAGAGAGAGAGAGAGTTTTTATCTTAACCAGTAATGCATCATTAAATCCTAGCTATTAAAATATTCGTAAAATTAGTATCTCTGTAGTATTAACAGTCATAAGGTATTGTATACTTGCAGATATTCATTACCATATATTTATCATCATGCTATTACCATAATGCATGTCCTACTTCTACCTTTATCATCAGTAGTATCATTCACTGCCTATGATAATAATTATAATTTCCTTTTATTACGTCATTCTTTAACCTAACATTTCGATTTATAACTACAGAAAGATCAAGATAATGTCCTATTTATAATATTCTATTGGCCTATAAGGATGAAAACCTTTACAAGCTAAAATACCAAAATAAAAAAGTCGGTAGATATTAAACGAAAGACGAAATTTAGAATATTATTATTATTATTATTATTTACTAAGCCTACAAAACCTTGGAAAAGCAGGATGCTATAAGGCCTAAGACAGAAAGCTGCAACAGGGGAAATAGCCCAGTGAGGAAAGGAAATAGGGAAAATACAAGAAGAAATTAACAATTAAAATAAAATATTTCAAGAACAGTAACATTAAAATAAACCTTTCAAATATAAATATCAAATAAATCCGTCTCTTACGAAAAAAAATGTAAGTCAGGAAAACGCAAGTAGGCCTATAAAGAATTCCACGGCTTCAAACTTGTCAGTTGAACTAAAGTACAAGTATGCCCAGGAAAACGAAAGTGTAGGCCTACAGATAATTTCAAAGCTTGTCAGTTGAACTAAAGTAAAAGTATGCCAGGAAAAACGAAAGTATAGGCCCTACAGAGAATTTCAAAGCTTGTCAGTTGAACTAAAGTAAAAGTATGCCAGGAAAACGAAAGTATAGGCCTATAGAGAATTCCAAAGCTTATCAGTTGAACTAAAGTACAAGTATGCCAGGAAAACGAAAGTATAGGCCTACAGAGAATTTCAAAGCTTGTCAGTTGAACTAAAGTACAAGTATGCCAGGAAAACGAAGTGTAGGCCTACAGAGAATTTCAAAGCTTGTCAGTTGAACTAAAGTACAAGTATGCCAGGAAAACGGAAGTGTAGGCCTACAGAGAATTCCAAAGCTTCAAAGCTTATCAGTTGAACTAAAGTACAAGTATGCCAGGAAAACGGAAGTGTAGGCCTACAGAGAATTCCAAAGCTTCAAAGCTTATCAGTTGAACTAAAGTAAAAGTATGCCAGGAAAACGAAAGTGTAGGCCTAAAGATAATTCCAAAGCTTCAAAGCTTGTCAGTTGAACTTAAGTAAAAGTATGCCAGGAAAACGCAAGTAGGCTTACAGAAAATTCCAAAGCTTCATAGCTTGTCAGTTGCACTAAAGTACAAGTATGCCCAGAAAACGGAAGTGTAGGCCTATAGAAAGTTCCAAAGCTTCAAAGCTAATCAGTTGAACTAAAGTACAAGTATGCCAGGAAAACGGAAGTGTAGGCCTAAAGATAATGCCAAAGCTTATCAGTTGAACTAAAGTACAAGTATGCCAGGAAAACGGAAATGTAGGCCTACAGAGAATTCCAAAGCTTTAAAGCTTGTCAGTTGAACTAAAGTACAAGTATGCCAGGAAAACGGAAGTGTAGGCCTACAGAGAATTCCAAAGTTTCAAAGCTTGTCAATTGAACTAAAGTAAAAGTATGCCAGGAAAACGAAAGTGTAGGCCTGTAGAGAGTTCCAAAGCTTCAAAGCTTATCAGTTGAACTAAAATAAGAAGTGTAGGCATACAGAGAATTTCAAAGCTTGTCAGTTGAACTAAAGTACAAGTATGCCAGGAAAACGGAAGTGTAGGCCTATAGAGAATTCCAAAGCTTCAAGGCTTATCAGTTGAACTAAAGTACAAGTATGTCAGGAACACGGAAGTGTAGGCCTACAGAGAATTTCAAAGCTTGTCAGTTGAACTAAAGTGCAAGTATGCCAGGAAAACGAAAGTGTAGGCCTATAGAGAATTCCAAAGCTTATTAGTTGAACTAAAGTAAAAATTGATCAACGAAATGCCTATTATCCATCTTAATTCGAAGAAAGATTTGAAATGGAGTAGACTGTTTAAATGCCACGAAGGAAGAAACAAATATTGCCAACATATAACCTCAAGGGAAGTGAGACCTTCATCGAGGTCGGTTTCTTCTTCTTGGCCAAAAATCATTGGAACCCAAGAGGGCAACACTTCTCAAATCGTGGACGAGAGCTTCTGTCGAATACGTAACAAATCGAATACAGTTTGGAATTAAAACCCATTGGAAATTGTGGAAATATTGTCAAAATAATTAATTTGACATTTTTCAGTACGAAAATCCATTGAATTAATTGAATGATAAATTGGGTAACTGGCAAATCAAATAATTCACTATAAAAAAAATTTCTAAATTTTTAAAAGTACAATGAAATCAGGTAGATTTTACCAACCACCAAAGGCACAAACAGACAAGATTAAATTAACTGGCATCTACCCCATTAAAAAAAAATCCTGCTTGGGGGAAACTGCCATTTAAAAGGATTCACATGAAAAAAAAAATGACCGTTCCAATAATATCCTTCCAAGAATCCTTCCAAGATTATCTACAACGTTAAAAATTCAAGTCAGAGATAAACAATAATAATAATAATAATAATAATAATAATAATAATAATAATAATAATAATATAATAATAATGTTTATTGGACAAAAGATATTTACATTCAAAGATTTACAAAAAGAAAAAAGACTCAGTCCAAGCCCATGTGGAGCAGAGCTCTTCGGGCAATAATACAACAAGATAATATCATCAATTAAGTAAAAATAAAAAATAGAGTAAATATGGATATAGATATACAAAATGTACGCATACATATACATAATCATATGTATACAAAATCTCTAATAGCGCATAATCCTTATTTAATCAATAAAAACAGAAAGTGAAAATATCAGTGACAAGGTAACCCCTTCTCAACAGTGTGTGTGCATCCCTAGGCTCCTTCTTACCACGTCCAACGTAGCAGCCTTTGCGATTTTTGCCAAAAGGCCCTCAGGCTACCAGTGCCCTTGACGAGGAGCACAACCTGGAGTAGTGGAGTCCTTACTCTTAAGCAGTGTTACCATTTGAAGATGATTTAATTATTAAAATATTACAGTTCTGGTTATTAAAATACGTTCTAGTTATTGAAACGCATAAATATATTTATAAATAGTTAAACTAGTATAAAACCATTTAAATTCCTGCATTATTTTAAAACTTATCAAGAAAAAACGGGAAATATTTTGACTAGTTGGCTACCTACCACTGGTTGCGCAACGGTCTAGACATGCAACGTAAATTAATTAATCGAACATTACCTTCTACGTATAACCTATTCCTTGTTCCCAATAACAACATGATAATTATAGAGTCAAGTAATAACATTGTTATTCCTGTATAATATTACATTTTCCGAGAAAATCAAATACTTTAAAAAAATAAAAATAAAAGTATGTGGCAACTTTCTCTGGAACGACGGCAACAACTCCTAGCCCACACGACTCGCAGGGTTCGTCATCTTCCCCAACAGATAAAACTTCACATATTTCTTTTAACAATGGAACTTCCTCCTCTATATCCCGACCCCTTTCCCTCATTACCTTACGAAATAAACGATGAAAATGGCCAGGCCAAGGCTGAGGGGATAAAGGAACGCCCTTTGGACGCTTAAGGATTCGTAAAAAGTGAAAGGAACTAGAAAATGAAAAGGGGAAAACCAAGTAGGAGTCTTCACCACAGGAAGACATTACTGCTGACGTAGCGTTAGGATTTTACCGTAAAATTACTCATTCCTATTCATTGCTCAGTACATTTGAAGGCAAGGGGAAGAATGCAAATATATCTTAACAAAGACAGTATCTTCGTTGGTCGTTGCTACCACAAACACCGCAGGGAAAATTATCTTAAAAGTGGTAGTGTTGTCTTGCTTATTTCTGAAGCAAATTTTACCTTTGGCAAAACAATTCTATCTCTTTAAATCTAATAAAAATCTCTTTTCATTGATATTCTTTTCCTCTCTTAGCCAAGCAGCAGTGTCGTTTCATTAACCTTTTAAAATGCCTCGTCTTTATCTTGGCCAGAGGCAGCTTATATAATTTTTCTTAGCGTCTAGGAGTATTTTTTTTCTTTTTTTTTTTTTACCTCAAAGAAGCAGCATCAATTTATTGGTCAAAGTAAAACAACTTTTCTAGAGCTCTAAAAGGCAACATCATTTTTCTTCAGCTCTGAAAGGCAACATCATTTTTCTTCAGCTCTGAAAGGCAACACCATTTTTCATGAGCTCTAAAAGGCAACATCATTTTTTCTTGAGCTCTGAAAGGCAACATCATTTTTCTTGAGCTCTGAAAGGCAACATCATTTTTCTTGAGCTCTGAAAGGCAACATCATTTTTCTTGAGCTCCAAGTAGTAAAATCTTTTTTCTTGAGTTCTCAATGGCAACATAGTTTTATTAGAGCTCTCCATGGCAACATTATCTTCCATGAGCTCTAAATGACTTATTTTTCATGAGTTATAATAATTTTTTTTTCTTGAGCTCTAAAAAGAACCATCATTTACATGAGCTCTAAATGGCAACACCATTTTATTTTTTGAGTTCCTAAAAGGTAACATCCTTTTCCTTAAATTTTAAATGGCAACATCCTTTTTTCATGAGCTCTAAATTGCAAAAACCTTTTTCATGAGCTCTTAGAAACAACATATTTTTTTTCATGAGCTCTAAAAGGCAACATCACTTTTCATAAGCTCTACATGGCAATATCCTTTATCATGAGCTCCAAAGGGCAAAATCATTTTTCTTGAGCTCAAAAGACAACATATTTTTTTTCATGAGCACTAAGAGGCAACATAATTTTTTCATGAGCTCTAAAAGGCAACATAAATTTTTTCATGAGCTCTAAATAGCAACATAATTTTTTAATGAGCTCTAAAAGGCAACATCCTTTTTCTTGAGTTCTGAAAGACAAAATAATTTTTCTTGAGATCTAAAGCAACATCTTTTTTTTCTAGTTCCTTTGGGCAATATCATTTTCTTGTGCCCTAAAAGACATAATTTTCAATGAGCTCTAAAAGACATCCTTTTTCATGAGCTCTAAAAGGCAACATCATGATCCTTGAGCTCTAAAAGACTCCCTTTGGTGTTCCAATCTCTAAAAGAAATAACTGAAACAAGCACAGAAGTTCTACTCAATCCTTGAAATGTATAGAAAGAATTGACGGACTTCTATGATGTGAAACCAGCTTGACAAGTATGAAGGATTAACCAAAGTCGATGACCGTTTGGTTTGCACCATCTCCACACTTCTACTGGACTGAAAAGTAGACTATTATGGATAAAGACGCACAGGCCTATTACTATAAGACAACATTTTAGAAAATTACGATACAACTTTTTTTTTCTTTCTTTACATATGTTGACTATTCTACACCGATAGACGCATGCATAGGCCTAATACTGTGAGACTATTTTTCTTTCTTTACATGTGTTGACTATTCTACACCGATAAACGCATGCATAGGCCTAATACTGAAAGACTACATTTAAAATAATTACGCTACAACTTTTTTTTTTATAGAAGTAAACTATTCTACTACGATAGGGACGTGCATAGGCCTAATAAGCCTCTATATTATCAGAAAAATAAACAATCTTTTTACAGGTATAAACTTCTAATACGATAAAGATGGACATAGGCCTAGTAATCCTCAGCCTCTAGATTTTCAGGAAAAATACGCTAAAACTTTTTTTTCAGACATAGACTATTCTACTACGATAAAGACGTTCATAGGCCTAACAAGCCCCTAGATTTTCAGAAAAAAATACGCTACAATTTTGATGCAATTAATACCATGGAAAAAAAATTCCTTTCAACAATTCAAAATTAATACCATTGCTCACTGGACGTCCTTTAAAAACGATTTTGTGTGTGTGAACGTGAATATATATAATATATATATATATTATTACTATCCAAGCTACAACCCTAGTTAGAAAATCAAGATGCTATAAGCCCAGGCGCTCCAACAGGGAAAAATAGCCCAGTGAGGAAAGAAAATAAGGGAAATAAATAAATGAATAGAACAAATTAACAATAAATCATTCTAAAATAAGTAACAACGTCAAAAACAGACATGTCATGTATAAACTATTAACAACATCAAAAACAAATATGTCATAAATAAACTATAAAAAGACTCATGTCCACCTGGTCAACAAAAAAGCATTTGCTCCAACTTTGAACTTTTGAAGTTCTACTGATTCAACCGATAATTACACAAACGTAATCTTGAATTCACACCAGATGGGCGTGCAAATACTATACCCCAAATTGTTTCTATAGTGTGTTATATGAGCTCCCTATAAATACTAGCCATGACCATACACCTGTGTAATTACTATATCCAATGAGCAAAAAACTCAAATTAATGAGCACACGCACGCACGAACACACACACCATTAAATCACACTGTCAGAAAGTGCCACCTCTCTGGCTCTAAAATGTGTCATAGGAAATCCAGCTGAGATGAATCTAAGGAAATGTACGCGACCAGTCAAGACTGCTAAATATTTAGATATGCACAAACACGCACCCGCTCTTACTAGGGTATGGCTATTTCCTCTCCCCCTACCAGGGAGATAGGACAGCATATATATATAGTATATATATATATATATATAGTATATATATAATAGAGAGAGAGAGAGAGAGAGAGAGAGAGAGACTTGCTCTTTATCATATAAGGGAGAGTTCACCAAGGTGAGAAATGAGGGACTTAAATCATTCACTTAATTTGCGGAGAGAGAGAGAGAGAGAGGAGAGAGAGAGAGAGACTTGCTCTTTATTATATAAGGGAGAGTTCACCAAGGAGAGAATTGAGGGACTTGAAATATTCACTCAATTTGCGGAGAGAGAGAGAGAGAGAGAGAGAGAGAGAGAGACCTTTTAGTCTACCGTGAAGCAATTTCTAGAATCATAAGACTCTTACCAACAAAATCTTTCAAGGTGAGATGCACTTTTAAAAAAATCTTTAAAAAAAAAAATAATATTCACACTTTTACGTGAAACATAATATTGGCGTACACTTCCAACTTCTTCGTACAATTTTAGATGTAATTGAAATGGGGATGAAGTTCATGACTATTCAAACTACTAAATGATCAAATACACACACACATATATACACATATATATATATATATATATATAATAATGTTTATTGGACAAAAAATATTTACATTCAAAGATTTACAAAAAGAAAAAAAAGACTCAGTCCAAGCCCATGTGGAGCAGAGCTCTTCGGGCAATAATAGAGCAAAATAATATCATCAATTAAGTAAAAATACTAATAAAGTAAATATGCATATAGATATACAAAATGTACGCATACATATACATAATCATATGTATACAAATAGATACATATAAGTGTGTGTGTGTATGGCTGTGTTCTGTCATTTGCAAACTACAAAAATACACACACACACAATATATATATATATATATATATATATCACATCTAAAAACTACTGCGCATCACCATAAAAAATCTTCCAAACTTCATCACCCATCGGTACAACATACAGTAGCCTAACAGGCATCATAAACACCCATCCAGGCGAACCGAGATCCCATTTAAAATTCCAGAGGGGCTCACAAGCAAGACCATCATAGCTCCTCCCACAGCCAGAATAACACGAAGTCAAAGAAGCAAAGCAGGGCACCTTAAGCGAGCTACTTTGCAAAGCGCTGTGGTCTTGTGGGACATACTTTGACCTTGAATTTCAACAAAGGGGACCCGGTGCGAACGAGATAGAGGAACAGCTTCTCTCGCCTCAGAGAGAGAGAGAGGAGAGAGAGAGAGAGAGAGAGAGAATGCTTTAATAGCTGGACATTTTTTGAGCTTCAAAGTATTGTGTGTGTGAGAGAGAGAGAGAGAGAGAGAGAGAGAGAATGCTTTAATAGCTGGATAATTTTTTGAGCTTCAAAGTATTGTTTGTGTACGTGAGAGAGAGAGAGAGAGAGAGAGAGAGAGAATTCAACAAAGGGGGACCCGGTGCGAACAAGATAGAGGAACAGCTTCTCTCGCCTCCCCACTCTCTAAAGATGAGGGGGGTGGAGGGGAACAGCTTCTCTCACCCCCCAACTAGAGTTAAATGGGGGGGGGGGGTTTTTCCTCATTGAAGTAAACCCCTCTCTAGAGATAAGGGGGGTGGGGTTCATCGAAGAGGTAAGCCCCACCCAAACCTCCTAAAATCAACAGGACATTCTACAGGTACTCTTTGAGTTGCTGTCTCTCTTGCTAAACAACTGTAACTAGGAACTTTTAGGCATCAGAGCATTTCCGTGGTCTCTCTCTCTCTCTCTCCTCTCTCTCTCTCTCTCTATATATATATATATATATATACACGGACACAAACAATACTTTGAAGGTCAAAATACTTGTACATAAGCTCAAAAAAATGTCCAGCTATTAGAGCATTCTCTCTCTCTCTCTCTCTCTCTCTCTCTCTCACACACAAACAATACTTTGAAGGTCAATAATACTTACATAAACTGAAAAAACTTTCAAGTTATTAGAGCATTCTTGTCATTCTCTCTCTCTCTCTCTCTCTCTCTCTCTCTCATACACACAGGAACACATTAACAATACTTCAAGGTCAATAATACACTACGCATATATAAAAATAGCTCTCTTTAAGTCGTACGTGAACTATTTACTTCTATTCTTTCAATTGTTGAATTAAATCCAAATTCGTTGTAATGTTTCAAAATGATATAAAAGAACATTTCTTTCATTTACAATCTTTATTGTGTAAAGGTTAATTCATTCAATATAGCAAAGAATCAGACAAAAAAAAAAAAAAAAAAAAAACTAATAATCTTAATGAGATGTATATCGGTAAAACATAATTATACAAATTTATATAGATTAGACTCGTTAATGAGCTTAGGTTACGTAAAAAGGATGACAGAAAAGTCATATAATTATTACACTAAAAAAAAAAAAAAAAAAAAAAAAAAAAAAACACCCTTTAATTCTAATCAGAAATTCTTCGTGAAAATATACCTATTCTCAGCTGTATTTCAATAAAATACAAGCGACCGTAATTTTACCTTACTTTGCTATTATCTTTTACGGGCTGGTGACCGTAATATCACTCTTTTTTACGTCACTATATCCGTTGTTAAACCGGTATAAAAATCCTGGAATAAATGTTTAAGACATTAACCGCTATTTTAATGCACATTTTTTAACAGTGTACTTAATAAAAACTGGAATTATCCACTGCATAAAATATTAGCTTAATACCGCCAACAACATTTCTTTGGTATCTGCAATTCTCATAATACACGAGACGTTTATTGACTTTTTTTCCCCCAAGCTTTGGAATTCTCTCCCAAACTCCGTTTTCCCAAAGTCCAAAATATAAGGTTTAATATCCGCTCATGAATGGCAGTTGAAAGGGAGAGTGACAATGCCCTAAAGACTTGCAATATATATTATATATATATATATATACATATACATATATATATGTATATATACATATATATATATATATATATAATAATATATATTTATATACATACACAATGTATGAACAGCGCCCAAGACCTTCACCACCCAAGCTAGGATCAGGGAGCGTCAGGCAATGGCTACTGATGATTCATCAGACAGACCTATAGGCTCCTATAGGCTCCCTCAAGCCACGAGCCAAAGCTCACAAGGATGGTGAGGTTGCAGACACTAGAAAAAGCTATCGAGCTTGAGCGGGATTCGAACCCCAGTCTCGCAGATCCCCAGGCAGGGACGTTTCCCAATGATATACCAGAGATTTGATATGCAAGAGAGAGAGAGAGAGAGAGAGAGAGAGAATTCAAATCATTTTTACTCTGAATGAAACATCACCCTTTGCATATATATATATTATATACATATATTTACACATATATATACATATACAGTATATATATATATATATATATATTTGCTCTTCATCATAAAGAGGAGATTCCTAAAGCATTTTTTGTTCTCTAATAAAGCAGGCCTATGCTCCATTCAGACATGATTTTCTCAAGAACGAACTGAATTGGAGTTTAATAGGCTTTCTACTCCACTGAATCCTCGCGACCAAGATAAATAGGCTTCTTAGCAAGTTCCAATTTAATGTGGTCCCTCTACTTAGGCTCGATGTCTGAAAGGCCTATGCAAAAAACTTTTTTTTTTTTTTTTTTTTTACAGAAATGGTCTCATTTTAGAAAGATAATTACAGCGGACTCAAATCTTAGCTTTTCTCTGGTACCAGAATTTAATGTGTGAAAAGGGTCATCAGTGATATATAACAGTACGATAAGTAATAATAATTGGGAATTTTTCTTATCCTTCTTCTACTCCTTAAAATGTACAAAGAAGCGAAAGATTTTGGTCTCTAATTGAGAGAGAGAGAGAGGAGAGAGAGAGAGAGAGAGAGAGATAACTCCTTGCTTTTAAAAGGGCTTTCATTACTACTGAAGTTTTGACGAAATCGAAAGCTTTCTCATAGTCTATAAATGGTCATGCACAGTGGTTTGTCATACTCAGTTAATTTTCCATTATCTGAGAGAGAGAGAGAGAGAGAGAGAGAGAGAGAGAGAATTCCTTGCTTTTGAAGGGCTTTCATTACTACTGAAGTTTTGACAGAATCAAATGCTTTCTCACAGTCTATAAATGCCATGCACAGTGGTTTATCATACTCAGTTAATTTTTCCATTAGCTGAGAGAGAGAGAGAGGAGAGAGAGAGAGAGAGAACTCCTTGCTTTTAAAGGGCTTTCATTACGACTGAAGTTTTGACAGAATCAAATGCTTTCTCACAGTCTATAAATGCCATGCACAGTGGTTTATCATACTCAGTTAATTTTTCCATTAGCTGAGAGAGAGAGAGAGAGAGAGAGAGAGAGAGAACTCCTTGCTTTTAAAGGGCTTTCATTACGACTGAAGTTTTGACAGAATCAAAAGCTTTCTCAGTCTATAATGCTATGCATAGTGGTTTGTCATAATCGGTTAATTTTTCCATTAGCTGAGAGAGAGAGAGAGAGAGAGAGAGAGAGGAGAGAGAGAGAACTCCTTGCTTTTAAAGGGCTTTCATTACGACTGAAGTTTTGACAGAATCAAAAGCTTTCTCAGTCTATAAATGCTATGCATAGTGGTTGTCATAATCGGTTTAATTTTTCCATTAGCTGAGAGAGAGAGAGAGAGAGAGAGAGAGAGAGAGAGAATTCCTTGCTTTTGAAGGGCTTTCATTACTACTGAAGTTTTGACAGAATCAAATGCTTTCTCACAGTCTATAAATGCATGCACAGTGGTTTATCATACTCAGTTAATTTTTCCATTAGCTGAGAGAGAGAGAGAGAGAGAGAGAGAGAGAGAGAGAACTCCTTGCTTTTAAGGGCTTTCATTACGACTGAAGTTTTGACAGAATCAAAAGCTTTCTCAGTCTATAAATGCTATGCATAGTGGTTTGTCATAATCGGTTAATTTTTCCATTAGCTGAGAGAGAGAGAGAGAGAGAGAGAGAGAGAGAGAACTCCTTGCTTTTAAAGGGCTTTCATTACGACTGAAGTTTTGACAGAATCAAAAGCTTTCTCAGTCTATAAATGCTATGCATAGTGGTTTGTCATAATCGGTTAATTTTTCCATTAGCTGAGAGAGAGAGAGAGAGAGAGAGAGAGAGAGAGAACTCCTTGCTTTTAAAGGGCTTTCATTACGACTGAAGTTTTGACAGAATCAAAAGCTTTCTCAGTCTATAAATGCTATGCATAGTGGTTTGTCATAATCGGTTAATTTTTCCATTAGCTGAGAGAGAGAGAGAGAGAGAGAGAGAGAGAGAGAGAACTCCTTGCTTTTAAAGGGCTTTCATTACGACTGAAGTTTTGACAGAATCAAAGCTTTCTCAGTCTATAAATGCTATGCATAGTGGTTTGTCATAATCGGTTAATTTTTCCATTAGCTGAGAGAGAGAGAGAGAGAGAGAGAGAGAGAGAGAGAACTCCTTGCTTTTAAAGGGCTTTCATTACGACTGAAGTTTTGACAGAATCAAAAGCTTTCTCAGTCTATAAATGCTATGCATAGTGGTTGTCATAATCGGTTAATTTTTCCATTAGCTGAGAGAGAGAGAGAGAGAGAGAGAGAGAGAGAGATATTCAGCATGCTTCTGACATAAATTACTCCAATTTTAATTAGCCTACTTGATTGCAATCATAAATCTGACCAAGAAAGCCTAGCACCAGGACCAAGGAGACCATTCAACACTCCAGAGATCAAAAAAAAAAAAAAAAAAAAAAAACCATAAATAACTTACTTTTTCCTGGGTGCGCTCTCGCGCGCCCTCTCTGACGGGGATGGTCGGGGGCACACTTGAGCGAGATCTTATTTCAGCGCTGATTGGCCAAGGAAATAGAGTGGCTGGAGACCAATCAGATATGGCATGTTTTCTCTTCTCTCGCTCTCTCTCTTTTTCTATCTATCATCTTCACCTGTCTTATCTATAGCATCTCGCCCTTCCGCACCAGGCCTAAGTGAATGTATTTTTATAATTATTTTTTTTTCTTTTAAACTGCATACCAAAAAGAATGTATTTTATAATTACTTTTCCTAAACAATTCATATGTGATGAATGTATTTGAATGTATTTTTATATTTTTTTTTCTAAACTGCATATCAAAAAGAATGTATTTCAATCATTAATTTTTTAAAACTATGCAAAATATAATTAATTGATACACGTTTTACCTAGGCTGTCGAGAGACCCAGTAACACGTACAAAAATATAGCCTTGACTAAATTCAAATTTCGTGAATTACACATGGAAAGTAAATGCTGATAATACAGTACTGTGTGGATAGTGAAGAAAAATGGCTGAAGCTAGTTAGCCTGGTGATATTCCTTGTTTTTAAGAGCTTTCATTACTGCTGAAATTTTGACAGAATCAAAAACTTTCTCACAGTCTATACATGCCATGCATAGTGGTTTGTCACACTCACTTAATTTAACATTAGCTGAGAGAGAGAGAGAGAGAGAGAGAGGAGAGAGAGAGAGTGTCCTTGCTTTTGAAGGGTTTTCATTACTGATGAAGCTTTGACAGAACGAAAAGCTTTCTCATAGTCTATAAATGCTATAAATAGGGGTTTGTCGTATTCTATTGGTGTGAAAGTTTTTAAATTATAAAGGCTAATTAGATATGACCACGAATATAGGTTACAAAGATAAAAACAACAATGATGAAAGAACAATAAATTGGGGAAAGAGGTAAAGTAAAGAAGGTGGCAGGGTACTTGCAGAAGATCATTGAGTACATTGGGTTTCCTACAGTAATTCATGAAGATATTAAAGTACTAATCCCTTATTTCCAAAAATAGAAATGTAGATATGAATGAAAATATTAAGAAGGCAACAGTAACCTTAAAATCTCTCTCAATTCACATGTGTTTAGTGTACTGTACATCCCTTCCTTTCATTTCGATTCTCTTCCACTAGCCTTTCCGATATCAACTCCTCGCCGTTCTAGATATGAATTAAAAATAAATTAAAACTGCAACAGTGATTATCTTCCTCGAACTGCATCGTAAACAACATTAAAATCTCTCTCAATTCACATGTGATGTATGCACTACACATCCCTTCCTCTCCTAACTGACGACTCTCCTCCACACGCCTCTTCGATATCAACTGCACTACGTCCCCCCCCCTTTCTCCTAATTGC
>NC_090740.1:2977252-2982252 GCF_036898095.1 Palaemon carinicauda
CATCTCTCTCTCTCTCTCTCTCTCTCTCTCTCTCTCTCTCTCTCCTAAATGTATAAGTAAACGAACAATATGAATAATGACATGACCCCTCACTGATGTGACGACATCATCACCTCATTAGCTTGGCTCGCTTCACCCTAAGTCAATCAGCGGACCAGTGGCAGTTCCACCCCCCCCCCCCACCTTTACAAAAGCCTGTTGTATCCTATACTCTATTTTTTATAGTGGTGCATATTTGCACTTAACTCACAGGGGTGTCCTTTTAGCTCGGAAAGGTTCCTGGTACCTGATTGGTCGGAAGTATTTTTGTCCGAACACCTTCATTGTTCTCGAATGATTAACCAAGTAATGTGAATCGAAACTTATTTATTAACCTATATTTCTCCATCATATATGTGTTTTGTTAATAAACAATGTGAAAGAATAAATATATTATAAAGAATCGTCTTGGTAAGTCTAAATTTAATAACACAATTCGCCGAAGTCAACGACAGCAGGTTGTTTTCGGATGCACGCTTTGTAATTTTGTAATTTTTCACATATTTTAACACAAATTGGGATAGATTACACTCAGCATATGTTAAACATGTTATTATAAACTTTCTTTGAATACCAGAACTTACCAAAAAACATGGAATTAATAAAACCCGATATTTGTGAAAACTTATGGGGAGGTGAAAGAACAGCCTATAGCGGCCCTGGCGGGAAAACGATCTCTTCTGACTCGTAGACACAGTTTGTTTTTTCTTTCGCAATATAGTTCCGGCCTATTCCTTTCAGTTTAAATAGTCTTGCATTGTCTCTCTTCGTATTATTATGCTTACTATTTTCCCACATTCCTGTTTCTCACCTAATATCTATCTATTTTCCCCGATATCCCTTCTTTCATATAGGCCTATGTGATATCCGCACAACAATTCCTTATGTTTTGAACCTTACGTCAGTAAGTAGGTAAAAAATAATAAAAACATAAATGTTATGCTGTGTAGCAAGTATATACCTATTCTGTAAACCTGATATTAAGCATAGTATTTTTTTATTCCCGCCTCTACACTATTTTAATGAGACTAGCACGCGCTTCCCTTCAAGCCATCACTTTCGACAGAGGATAAGAAATAAGGAATCGTAGTGCGGATATCCCATATATGAAAGAAGGGATATCGGGGAAAAATAGATAGATATTAGGTGAGGAACAGGAATGTTGGAAAATACTAAGCAAAATAATACGAAGAGAAACAATGTAAGACTATTTAAACTGAAAGGAATAGGCCGAACTATATTGCAAAAGAAAAAACAAACTGTGTCTACAAGTCAGAAGAGATCGTTTTCCCTCAGGCCGCTATAGGCTGTTCTTTCACCTCCCCATAAGTTTTCACAAATATCGGGTTTTATTAATTACATTTTTTTTGGTAAGTTCTGGTATTCAAAGAAAGTTTATAACAACATGTTTAACTTATGCTGAGTGTAATCTATCCCAATTTGTGTTAAAATATGTGAAAAATTACAAAATCACAAAGTGTGCATCCGAAAACAACCTGCTGTCGTTGACTTCGGCGGATTGTGTTATTTAATTTAGAATTACAAAGATGATTCTTTATGATATATTTATTCTTTCACATTGTTTATTGACAAAACATATATATGATGGAGAAATATAGGTCAATAAATAAGTTTCGAATCACATTACTTGGTAATCATTCGAGAACAATGAAGGTGTTCGGACAAAAATACTTCCGACCAATCAGGTATCAGGAACCTTTCCGAGCTAAAAGGGCACCCCTGTGAGTCAAGTGCAAATATGCACCGCTATAAAAAATAGACTATAGGTGGTGTAATCAAAGCCTGTGAGAGAGAGAGAGAGAGATGAGAGAGAAGAGAGCAGAGAGAGAGAGAGAGAGAGAGAGAGAGAGAGGGTATACAATTCCCCCTCAAATATATTTTACTAAATACTATACGGAATTGAGAGAGAGAGAGAGGAGAGAGAGAGAGAGAGAGAGAGAGAGAGAGAGAGAGAGAGAGAGAGAGAGAGAGAGAGATGGTATAAAATTCTCCCTCAAATTTATTTTACTAAATACTATACGGAATTGTGTGGTGTGTGTGAGAGAGAGAGAGAGAGAGAGAGAGAGAGAGAGAGAGGAGAGAGAGAGAGAGAGAGAGAGAGGATGGTATAAAATTCTCCCTCAAATTTATTTTACTAAATACTATACGGAATTGAGAGAGAGAGAGAGAGAGGAGAGAGAGAGAGAGAGGAGAGAGAGAGAGAGAGAGAGAGTAATCAAAACCTACTATATATCAAACGCAGTATTTAACTGAATTCTATACGAAGTTGAGAGAGAGGAGAGAGAGAGAGAGAGAGAGAGAGAGAGATGAGAGAGAGAGAGAGAGAGAGAGAGTAATCAAAACCTACTATATATCAAACGCAGTATTTAACTGAATTCTATACGAAGTTGAGAGAGAGAGAGAGAGAGAGAGAGAGAGAGAGAGAGAGAGAGAGAGAGAGAGATGAGAGAGAGAGAGAATTGCATTATCTCCAACTAAGCGAATCTAAGAGAAGTAAAAAAAAAAAAAAAAAAAAAAAAAAAAAACAAACGCGGGCACCTAAAAGCTCGCTCGCGCGCTCCTGCATAAACACAACTCGAGAAAGAAATGCGTACGTTTTTACTTCAAGACTTTGATCTTTTGTCATAGAGGAGGACCCGGCTTTCCATCTGGTAATTTATATCCTAGAGAATGTTACTAGAGATTACAAAGTCCTGCATTGGCTTTCATGCTTTTATCTGCGTCTACTTTTACATTCAATTAACCAGACAATTAGGTCTGATTTTAAAGAGAGAGAGAGAGAGAGAGAGAGAGAGAGAGAGAGAGAGAGAGAGAGGAGAGAGAGAGAGAGAGAGGTATCAAAACCTCCATCAAATATGAATTAATTTACTAAATACTATAACGAAATTAAGAGAGATAATGTAGCTAACTCCGTAGTTGAATTAAATTCGTATTAGAACACTTAAAATCTTAAGTTAAAAGAGATAGAGAGAGAGAGTCAAAACCTCCATCAAATATATGAATGAATTTACTAAATACTATACGAAATTAAGAGATATAATAATGTAGCTAACTCTGTAATTAAATTTAAAAGTTGAATTAAATTAGCATTAGAACACTTAAAATCTCAAGTTAGAGAGAGAGAGAGAGAGAGAGAGAGAGAGAGGAGAGAGAGAGAGAGAGAGAGAGAGAGAGAGAGAGAGAGAATCTTTTTCAGCTATTTTGATAGGCATTAGTTAGCAATGGTGAGTAACCGTAAAAACAGCAAGTAAATTTCCAGAGAGAGAGAGAGAGAGAGAGAGAGAGAGAGAGAGAGAGAGAGAGAGAGAGAGGAGAATCTTTTCAGCTATTTTGACAGGCATTAGTTAGCAATTGTGAGTAACCGTAAAAGAGCATGTAAATTTCCAGAGAGAGAGGAGAGAGAGAGAGAGAGAGAGAGAGAGAGAGAGAGAGAGAGAGAGAGAGAGAGAGAGTATCAAAACCTCCATCAAATATATGAATTAATTTACTAAATACTATACGAAATTAAGAGAGATAATAATGTAGCTAACTCCGTAATTTACATTAAATTAGTATTAGAACACTTAAAAATCTCAAGTTAGAGAGAGAGAGAGAGAGAGAGAGAGAGAGGAGAGAGAGAGAGAGAGAGAGGAGAGAGAGAGAGAGAGAGAGAGAATCTTTTTCAGCTATTTTGATAGGCATTAGTTAGCAATTGTGAGTAACCATAAGAAAGCATGTAAATTTCCAGAGAGAGAGAGAGAGAGAGAGAGAGAGAGAGAGAGAGAGAGAGAGAGAGAGAGAGAGAGAGAGAGAGAGATAGAGAGTCTTTTTCAGCTATTTTGACAGGCATTAGTTAGCAATTGTGAGGTGAAACCGTAAGACAGCATGTAAATTTCCAGAGAGAGAGAGAGACGAGAGAGAGAGAGAGAGAGAGAGAGAGAGAGAGGAGAGAGAGAGAGAGAGAGAGATGAGAATCAAAACCTCCATCAAATATATGAATTAATTTACTAAAAACTATACGAAATTAAGAGATAATAATGTAGCTAACTCCGTAGTTGAATTTAAAAGTTGAATTAAATTAGTATTAGAACACTTAAAATCTCAAGAGAGAGAGAGAGAGAGAGAGAGAGAGAGAGAGAGAGAGAGAGAGAGAGAGATAGAGAGAGAGAATCTTTTTCAGCTATTTTGATAGGCATTAGTTAGCAATTGTGAGTAACCGTTAAGACAGCATGTAAATTTCCAAAGAGAGAGAGAGAGAGAGAGAGAGAGAGAGAAGAGAGAGAGAGAGAGAGAGAGAGGAGATGTTAAATGACCCCCCCCCCCCGCCCCATACGAAAAAGTCAGATTCCTATTTAATGGTTCTTCTGACCCAATATAATAAGTTTCCAAAGTAGATTTAAATGGTAGTAGAAAAC
The DNA here is from genome assembly GCF_036898095.1 of Palaemon carinicauda. Lineage (NCBI taxonomy): Eukaryota > Metazoa > Arthropoda > Malacostraca > Decapoda > Palaemonidae > Palaemon > Palaemon carinicauda. The sequence continues at coordinate 2,981,707 of NC_090740.1, forward strand.
TGCCACGATCAGAAGAGACAAATAAAACTAATTCTAATAATTTTCCCTATAATTCATAAGACCTTTTCCTAAGACTTTCAGATCTAAAGACCTTTTTCTAAGAGCTCTGAGATCTAAAGACCTTTTCTAAGAAATTTGAGTTCTAAAGACCCTTTCTAAGACCTTTTTCTAAGAAATTTGAGTTCTAAAGACCCTTTTCTAAGACCTTTCACATCTAAAGGTCATTTTCTAAGAACTTTCACATCTACAGACCTTGTGATCTAAAGACCCTTTTTCTAAGACCTTTCACATCCAGAGACCCTTTTCTGAGACCTCTCACATCTAAAGACTTTTGATATCTAAAGACCCTTTTCTCAGACCTTTCAGATCTAAAGACCCTTTTCTCAGACCTTTTGGATCTAAAATAAATTTTTTTCTAAGACCTTTCAGATCTAAAGACCCTTTCTAAGATTTTTTCACATCTAAAGACCCTTTTCTAAGACCTTTCACATCTAAAGACCCGTTTCCAAGACCTTTCACATCCAAACCCTTCTCTAAGACTTTTCA
>NC_090740.1:2987252-3022252 GCF_036898095.1 Palaemon carinicauda
GAGAGAGAGAGAGAGAGAGAGAGGAGAGAGAGAGAGCGAGAGAGAGAGAATATTCTAACACGTAAGAAAAAATATTGAACTTGAGCAAGACATATGAGAATGACATATAATAGATGGACATTAAGAATAACAGATTGGGTCCAAAGAGAAAAAGATGGATTGACGAACTAAGAAAATTTACGGTTATAACCTTCCAATGTAAATGTTTAAAAACAATTAAATTTATCGCGTTTCTATTTATTTAATATAATCCAGGACCAAAGTTCTTAAAAAGCCTCAAAAACACAAATAAATTTTATACATATTTAACAGCATTAATAATAGTTAAGTTACCATACAAGATAAATAAATCCTATTCAAATTTCTACAGAATAAAATCCCACAGTAAAACAAAAGAAAAAAATCCAAAGCGAAAATTACGAAAAACATCAATAAAAAGAACTAATAAATAAATATTAAATGAGAATAAATTAACGAATACATCAACAACAACGAAAAGAAAAAAAAACTTGCGCGATGCCTTCCCAACGTAAACAAGCCACAGCCGAGAAGGGTCCGATCCCTGTGTATTTGAAGCCGAACAAAGCAAAATAGAAGCCGACCATGAATATTATGAGAGAGAGAGAGAGAGAGAGAGAGAGAGAGAGAGAGAATGTAACGGGTGTTTAATTAGAGGCAAAGCATAGTACAACGGATATAATACTACGTATAGGCCTATGGAAAAAACCAAGGCAATGGTGAATAGCAGACCACTGAAATCATATCTACTGAGAGAGAGAGAGAGAGAGAGGAGAGAGAGAGAGAGAGAGAGAGAGAGAGAGAGAGAGAGAGAGAGAGAATGTACGGGTGTTTAATTAGAGGCAAAGCATAGTACAACCGGATATGATACTACGTATAGGCCTATGGAAAAAACCAAGGCAATGGTGAATAGCAGACCACTGAAATCATATCTACCGTGAGAGAGAGAGAGAGAGAGAGAGAGGGAGAGGAGAGAGAGAGAGAGAGAGAGAGAGAGAGAGAGAGAGAGAATGTGACGGGTGTTTAATTAGAGGCAAAGCATAGTACAACGGATATAATCTTACTTATAGGCCTATGGAAAAACCAAGGCAATGGTGAATAGCAGACCACTGAAATCATATCTACTGAGAGAGAGAGAGAGAGAGGAGAGAGAGAGAGAGAGAGAGAGAGAGAGAATGTACGGGTGTTTAATTAGAGGCAAAGCATAGTACAACGGATATAATACTACGTATAGGCCTATGGAAAAACCAAGGCAATGGTGAATAGCAGACCACTGAAATCATATCTACTGAGAGAGAGAGAGAGAGAGAGAGAGAGAGAGAGAGAGATTGTTACTCATATACCCAGGAACCAATTAAAATACACTGACAGTCCACAATCTTTTACTAGGCCTATTAAATGCAATATGAACCAAATTCCCAATACAGAACCGTAACTATAAAAAATAATCTGGTTTCTCCTTACTAGCGATACTGTAACCATACCAGACTGTTGCGAGCGGCAGCGAGTAAGAAACTAGGGCCTAGAAACCTGGAGTATATTCTTTAAATAACCTTCATATAATTTTCGAGTCAACAATTACTTTAAATGGGTTGTTGTGCATATTCCAAACTCTCTCTCTCTCTCTCTCCTCTCCGTCTGTTTCCTCATATAATCTTCAAAAGTCACATTTTACTTGAAAAAAAAATTGCTATGCACATTCTAGATCTCTCTCTCTCTACTTATATATATATACTATATATATATATATTATATATATATATATATATAAAATTTCCAGTCACTTTCATTTTAAAAAGATTGCTGTAACTATTCCAAATCTCTCTCTCTCTCTCTCTCTCTCTCTCTCTCTCTCTCTATATATATATATATATATATATATATATATATATATATATATATATATATAATTTCCAGTCACTTTCATTTTAAAAAGATTGCTGTAACTATTCCAAATCTCTCTCTCTCTCTCTCTCTCTCTCTCTCTCTATAGTCATATATATATATATATATATATATATATAATTTCCAGTCACCTTTGAAGACCATTCATATAATTTTCACGTCAACATATACTTTAAATAGCTCTGTGCCTATCCGAAATTCTCTCTCTCTCTCTCTCTCTCTCTCTCTCTCTCTCTCTCTCTCTCTCTCTCTCTCTCCCCGGAAACTCGCCAAAGCTGCCCTACTCCACGAGGTCTACTTTAACCTACACCTTTAAATCTATCGTCGGGGGCTATATTACAAACCCTGTTGCCACCAAACTCGCAGTATGCTCGCTATTTTGTCAGCTTTTGTCCACGGGCCGTGTTTTGCTATCGTATCAAAGCGCAATAAAACTTAAATTAACTCACACTGGAACTGTCGTGTGCAAAAATATCAGACGAGCCATTGGTGTATACAGAATATTAATAGCAGATCGCTGAAACTATGTTTGAGAGAGAGAGAGAGAATGTTCGAGTGTTTCTTCAATTTCAAAGCATAAAAAAAGGAAATAAACATAGGTATAGTCCTACGGAAAAGCAAGTAAAGGTATTAGTGACTACGGAAAAAAACATCACTGAAATTATATTTAAGAGAGAGAGAGAGAGAGAGAGAATGTTCGAGTGTTTCCTCAATTTCATTGCATCATACAAAGTAAATAAACCTAAGTATAGGCCTATAGAAAACCAAGGCAATGGTAAATAACAAATCACTGAAATTATATCTAATATGAGAGAGAGAGAGAGAGAGAGAGAGAGAGAGAGAGAGAGAGAGAGAGAGAGAGAGAGAGAGAGAGAGAGAAAAAAATATTTTTCAGCTATTTTGATAGGCATTAGTTAGCAATTGTGAGTAACCGTAAGACAGCATGTAAATTTCGAGAGAGAGAGAGAGAGAGAGAGAGAGAGAGAGAGAGAGAGAGAGAGAGAGAGAGAGAGATATTCGAGTGTTTCCTCAAATTTAATGTATAACGCAACGGGCATAAACTCCAATAGGTCTATATATCATATGCCATCAAAAGAGAAAAAATAAAAACTCTTACCGCATATCCCTTCACCTAAACGTGTTAGGCCTATACAAACACCTAAACCAACCAGCAGCAACTAGGCCTGTCAAACTTTCACATCACGTGGGTCAGCTCCGGAAATTGTACATTAAGCTTTTATTTCGACAAAAACAAAATTAAATACCCAAATAAAACAGAGACTTCAAAAGTCCTGATGGGATTTGAAATTATATACTTGGTAGCGATCTACCTTATATAATAAAGAGCATGTTTCTGACTATATATATATATATATATATATATATATATATATATATATATATATATACATATATAATAAGAATGAAAGATAAAAGATGAACATTAAAATTAACAGAATAGGTCCCAAGAAATTGCAAAAAGAAGCAGAGGAATGAAAGGAAGACGATGGATTGACGAACCAAGAAAGTTTGAGGGTGTAGACTAGCATTGAAAGACCATAAACAGACGCAAGTGGAAAGACATGTCTGAGGGAATAGTTCTTCAGAGGACTAGTAAAAGCTTTTGATATATATATATATTATATATGTATATATATATATTATATATATATATATATATATGTCTCTATATATACACATATATATAGATCTATATATATACACATATATATAGATCTATATAATATATATATATATATATATATATATATATATATAAACAGCAACTCACTCGGAAAACAACAATCTCCCACAAATTGCCCAAACTAGCGTGTCGTAGTTAGTTTGGAAATGTGTGTGCATATCTATCCAAATATTAAACCATCATTTTTTGACGGGTTGCGTACACTAGTAAAGGAATATTAACGAAATACCCTCCTCGGATTTTCGTTTAACATCCTTATTGTTTCCATCGTCTTTTTTTTTTTTTTTTTTTTTAATATTCGTATTTATTTATCCGCCACAATGACTGTGTCTTTTACGTATGAGTTTAGAGTCCAACAAAATTCAATTTAACCCCACCTCTCGCTGTACTTATAAAACGTAATACTCTCGCTTTGAATGAAATCTCTTGACCATTCAATAAAAACCTTCATTTTCGACGTACGCCTGGAAAAAATCTAATAGATTTCTCAAGTCGTTCAAGAAAAATTTCCCTGAAAAAAAACTTCTATTTCTCGAGGCTAGGAGTACTACAGCTAGTTCCAACTGTATACTGTAGGTATTGTGGTCCCAAAATAAAAACTGTCCTTTTGAAATTGCAACATTTGAGAATCAGGAGATAAGGTTAAACTGACTCTGTGAAATTCATGATGATTTTGTATGTGAAAAATGTCGTTTATGAAGATTATAGTGTTATTTTTGTTGTTTTTATTATTACGTATGATGAAATTACATAAGAATGAATAAATTAAAGTATTTACATTAATTTTTTTTCAAAATCTCGATATAAAACATCTAGAAATAACATTAAAAACGTTTTTCTATACAATTTAAAAGAAACATTAATTGTAAAATAATAATTAATAATATAAAAAATTAATAACCAGTACAAATTAAAATCAATGGAAAAAATTAACTGACGCCAAAACCAAGAACGATTTGAAGTTCTCTGGCATCCTGACTTCACTGCAGGACGAAGTCCTCAGACATATCCTTATTCATGCCTGGGGTTTGGCTAGTTTTCATCAAGGCCATTCTATTGGCCTTGGTTTTCATCACTACGCTAGCCACTGCGAATTGCTGATAGTTAGAGACTTTAGTCTTATCGCTCACGACAAACCAACCTAGTATGTATGACCTTGGCTAATACAGCTTTTCTGATCATGGCGATACACAAACCCTTTCACCACCGTAAAGATACCCCCCCCCCAAAAAAAAAAAAAAAACTCTCAGGGACAAACATTGGTGAAATAAGTTTATGTAGAAAAAATCTCTTCACCAAAGTTATTGAACATAATTAAATCAAATTTGAAATTGAATCATAAAGAGAAGGTTTATTAGCTAACATAATTAAAACAAATCTTTTCTGGAACAATACCAGAAGGGACAGAGATAGCCAACAGCTCTCTCTCTCTCTCTCTCTCTCTCTCTCTCTTTACGAATGGAAACTTATTGTTTCCATCTCTCTCTCTCTCTCTCTGTGTTTCACCTTTACAAATGACGACATTAATGATGTTTTATACATATCCTTTGATGTCTGTGCATACGTATTTTTCCTTCTCTCCTTTAGAACAAACATTCTCTCTCTCTCTCTCTCTCTCTCTCTCTCTCTCTCTCTCTCTCTCTCTCTCTCTCTCCACACGAACTTGATCTGACAAATCACATTCAATTCCGAACCCTAAGCTAACATCACTTTTAACGAACATATCAAATAATGACGGATTTCACACAGCGAAGGCCTTCGAGAGGCAATTCTCAATCATACCTTACATACTGCATACAGTATGCAGATAAGCACAAATAACGGTAATCTGAAGGACTAAGCTAAATGTTTTTTTTTCTTTGAAAATCACACCCAACTCAATTCTGCAAAAAAAAAAAAAAAAAAAAAAAAAAAAAAAAAAAAAGATATGAAGGGTTGACAAGCCATTACCCATAAACACAAATATAAGGAAGTAAGTAAAATTGTACAATAATACCTTTATTACGTTATGTACAAAACCAAATATTTGAAAAGTCACTAACATATATATATATATATATATATATATATATATATATATATATATATATATATATATATATATATATATACATATATATATATATATATATACATATATATACACACGATATATATATATATATATATATATATATATATATATATATATATACATATATATATATATATATCAATAAAAGTGATTACCAATATAAGGCAAAGAAAAAAACTAAGAGAAAATTTGTACAATAAGAACATTGCGTTCTGTACCAACACCAAAAATTTGAAGTCACTAACCACAAATGTAATATATTGATATAACGATTAAACGGATATTAATAACGTTAGCTATAATTGATCGAACAGCTGTCTTCGTTAATTCCGGTACGAGTCACAGGAAACTAAAGCGAAGCCGTTGACAACGCTGCCTGAGCTTGTAAGGGAAGCCGTTGACAACGCTGCTTGTAAAACGAAATTACTGAGCTTGTAAACATATGATCAAAAGCCATTTTATTAAGTCCGCGAAGTGCTTTACAAGCGCAGTGACTTTGTTTTCCTAACAATGTTACAAACAGTTTCTCGTTACTTGCTACAATGTACAGCTGGCTTCGTTAATTCCGGTACACTGACGTCTCCATAACTTCCCGTGAAATGTACCGGAATTGATGAAGCCAACTGTACAACTGTCAGAAATCGCTTAAAGCTTCTGCTATGATAAGTGTACAAGATGGCTTCATTAATATATATATATATATATATATATATATATATATATATATATATATAAATATATATATATATATGAGAGAGAGAGAGAGAGAGAGAGAGAGAGAGAGAGAGAGAGAGAGAGAGAGAGAGAGACAGCGGACCCACGGATGGAAGGACAGACCAGCTGATCGACATAGGCCTAATTTTGGAAATCAAAACTGGGCAAATTAATTCAAGTCTTTTGAACGAAAGAGTAAAGTAATCATACTATTTTCTTAATCAAAAAAATCGTAATCAAGAATAAGAAGGTGGCCACACGCACATGGGAATCCTGGTAAAAACTAATATCTTCTTTCCGAGTTAGTTTTACCACAGATAACTCCGTTTCTTACCGAGTTTATCAAAAGTAATTTTCTCGTCCCAGACGGGCGACCAATGAGACTTTTTAAAAGAAAAAACATAACACAAAAACACAAAGCTCGCAACATAAATGTTTCTCAAACATTTGTTCCCTCAAACATTTTTCTTTTACCCCTTTTTTTATGTCTGGCTTAGTTATGAGGTACAGTTGGCCTCACTAATTCCAGTACACTGACGTCACTTTTATCCTTTTTTAATGTCTGGCTTAGTTATGAGGTACAGTTGGCCTCACTAATTCCAGTACACTGACGTCACTTTTATCCTTTTTTATGTCTGGCTTAGTTATGAGGTACAGTTGGCCTCACTAATTCCAGTACACTGACGTCACTTTTACCCTTTTTTAGGTCTGGCTTAGTTATGAGGTACAGTTGGCCTCGCTAACTCCAGTACACTGACGTCTCCTTAACTTCCCATGAAGTGTACCGGAATTAATGAAGCCAACTGTACGTTACGGTCTGCCTTTTCAATCGCTGCAGAATAAATTCTCTCTTCGTGCAAGGCAATCGTAAACAAACGTATGAACGAACATGTCAGCGGAAGACGTACATGAACAAGATATTCAATTTATCTTATTTACATAAAGCGGAGTATACACGGTCGTACCCGGTTGTCGAACAGTTCGTCAAACGGTTCGAAGGGGGTGGAGTCAGCCATAAATGCACAAGGTTTGTGGGCAATGAAGCCCCGCCCACAAAATTCAGGTGAGAATAGAATTTCTTCGAACGTGTTCGACAACCAAATACCCCGTTCACACGTTCGAACATCACTTCAAACTTTCGTCTGTCGAACCTCGTTAACTCGCTTTAACGGTGCATTCACTAGAACGTTCTCTGTTTTTTCTCTATCACATGACTTTACACACACACTCACATATATATATATATATATATATATATATATATATATATATATATATATATATATATATATATATGTATATATATATATATATATATATATATATATATATATATATATATATATATACATAGTCATTAACAATAGCTAAAATAATCTCCCCAACCCTAAATGTACATCTTTTCTATTTTTGCAATATTTGTTATTTGTTCTTCAAGCAAACCAAAAATCATTAGTACAAATTTTAGACGGATCAATTTCTTTATATTCAAATAGACCTAACTGCAAACATCACATTGTTGCTTTCAAAATTGGAATCAATAAAAAAAAATCGACAAACGATTTCTCGTATGGCCAATTTCACGTTTATCCTAAACGGATGCTAAGTTGGATAATAAATGGATAATATGCAGGATACCCCTTTTCCTTTAGGGTGGGACCTAGATCGCCAGGTGTTGGCCTTCCGGTTTTCGGCCCAATCCAGAAATTTAGCCCAACTTCTGGACTGGGCTACAAGCCACTGCCCATATCGTCTGTGACGCCACACACGGCCAAGATCTACAGAATATTATCATGACTTTCTAAGCTACAACCCTAGTTGGAAAAGCAGGATGCTATAAGCCCAAGGGCTCCAACAAGGAAAATAGCTTGTTTTACATCTTGCACACCATACTATTATTATTACTAAGCTACAATCTTAGTTGGAAAAGCAGGATGCTATAAGCCTAAGGGCTCCAACAAGGAAAATAGCTTGCTTTACATCTAGCACACCATACTATTATTATTACTAAGCTATAATCTTAGTTGGAAAGCAGGATGCTATAAGCCTAAGGGCTCCAACAAGGAAAATAGCTTGCTTTACATCTAGCACACCATACTATTATTATTACTAAGCTATAATCTTAGTTGGAAAGCAGGATGCTATAAGCCTAAGGGCTCCAACAAGGAAAATAGCTTGCTTTACATCTAGCACACCATACTATTATTATTACTAAGCTATAATCTTAGTTGGAAAGCAGGATGCTATAAGCCTAAGGGCTCCAACAAGGAAAATAGCTTGCTTTACATCTAGCACACCATACTATTATTATTACTAAGCTATAATCTTAGTTAGAAAAGCAGGATGCTATAAGCCTAAGGGCTCCAACAAGGAAAATAGCTTGCTTTACATTTTGCACACCATACTATTATTACTAACTAAGCTACAATCTTAGTTGGAAAAGCAGGATGCTATAAGCCTAAGGGCTCCAACAAGGAAAATAGCTTGCTTTACATCTAGCACACCATACTATTATTATTATTACTAAGCTATAATCTTAGTTAGAAAAGCAGGATGCTATAAGCCTAAGGGCTCCAACAAGGAAAATAGCTTGCTTTACATCCTGCACACCATACTATTATTATTACTAAGCTATAATCTTAGTTAGAAAAGCAGGATGCTATAAGCCTAAGGGCTCCAACAAGGAAAATAGCTTGCTTTACATTTTGCACACCATACTATTATTACTAACTAAGCTACAATCTTAGTTGGAAAAGCAGGATGCTATAAGCCTAAGGGCTCCAACAAGGAAAATAGCTTGCTTTACATCTAGCACACCATACTATTATTATTATTACTAAGCTATAATCTTAGTTAGAAAAGCAGGATGCTATAAGCCTAAGGGCTCCAACAAGGAAAATAGCTTGCTTTACATCCTGCACACCATACTATTATTATTACTAAGCTATAATCTTAGTTAGAAAAGCAGGATGCTATAAGCCTAAGGGCTCCAACAAGGAAAATAGCTTGCTTTACATCTAGCACACCATACTATTATTATTATTACTAAGCTACAATCTTAGTTAGAAAAGCAGGATGCTATAAGCCTAAGGGCTCCAACAAGGAAAATAGCTTGCTTTACATCTAGCACACCATACTATTATTATTATTACTAAGCTATAATCTTAGTTAGAAAAGCAGGATGCTATAAGCCTAAGGGCTCCAACAAGGAAAATAGCTTGCTTTACATCCTGCACACCATACTATTATTATTACTAAGCTATAATCTTAGTTAGAAAAGCAGGATGCTATAAGCCTAAGGGCTCCAACAAGGAAAATAGCTTGCTTTACATTTTGCACACCATACTATTATTATTACTAAGCTATAATCTTAGTTAGAAAAGCAGGATGCTATAAGCCTAAGGGCTCCAACAAGGAAAATAGCTTGCTTTACATTTTGCACACCATACTATTATTATTATTACTAAGCTACAATCTTAGTTAGAAAAGCAGGATGCTATAAGCCTAAGGGCTCCAACAAGGAAAATAGCTTGCTTTACATTTTGCACACCATACTATTATTACTAACTAAGCTACAATCTTAGTTGGAAAAGCAGGATGCTATAAGCCTAAGGGCTCCAACAAGGAAAATAGCTTGCTTTACATCTTGCACACCATACTATTATTATTATTACTAAGCTACAATCTTAGTTAGAAAAGCAGGATGCTATAAGCCTAAGGGCTCCAACAAGGAAAATAGCTTGCTTTACATCTAGCACACCATACTATTATTATTACTAAGCTATAATCTTAGTTGGAAAAGCAGGATGCTATAAGCCTAAAGGCTCCAACAAGGAAAATAGCTTGCTTTACATCTTGCACACCATACTATTATTATTACTAACTAAGCTACAATCTTAGTTGGAAAAGCCGGATGCTATAAGCCTAAGGGCTCCAACAAGGAAAATAGCTTGCTTTACATCTTGCACACCATATTTTTATCATTATTATTATCTAAGCTACAACCCTAGTTGGAAACGCAGGATGCTATAAGCCTAAGTGCTCCCACAAGGAAAATAGCTTGCTTTACATCTTGCACACCATACTATTATTATTACTAAGCTACAATCTTAGTTGGAAAAGCAGGATGCTATAAGCCCAGGGGCTACAACAGGGAAAATAGATCGCTTTAAATCTTGCACACCATATTTTTATCATTATTACTATCTAAGCTACAACCCTAGTTGGAAAAGCAGGATGCTATAAGCCTAAGGGCTCCAACAAGGAAAATAGCTTGCTATAAATCTTGCACATCATATTAATTTCATCATTATTACTATCTAAGCTACAACCCTAGTGAAAAAGCAGGATGCTATAAGCCCAGGGGCTCCAACAGGGAAAATAGCCCAGCGAGGACAGGAAACGAGGAAAAATAGAATTTTCAAGAAGGGTAACATTAAAATAATTATCTCTTACATAAACTACAAAAACTTTAACAAAACAAGAGGAAGAGAAGCAAGACAGAACAGCGTGCCCGAGTGTACTCTCAAGCAAGAAATAGTCGACATTACATACTTCATATATGAAATATCACGGCCATTTAAGCTACACTAAAAGGAACCAACACTTCATAGCCTTCCACACAGGCCATAAATAAACTTCATTTAACCATTTGCATCAGTAATAACAGACATTAAGTTGACTTCATACCTCTTCAATAAATCAGAATACATATCAGGAGTGACGCATTAAAGCAATTTTGCATCTCATAAAGAAACTATAGTCATTTTTTTTAGTGAGGCAGATTTGCACCGACTCGCAGCGGTGCCCTTTTAGCTCGGAATAGTTTCCTGATCGCTGATTGGTTGAACAAGGTAATTCTAACCAATCAGCGTTCAGGAAACTTTTCCGAGCTAAAAGGACACCCCTGCGCAAATCTGCCCCACTAAAAAAAAAATTGACCATAGAACGGGTACTCGGTAGAGCGCATACCTTCGCCTATAACATATTGTATATAAACATGCTATTAATTATGCACACTTGACACTAGTTTCATACAAATCAGATAAACATTGACCACGATATGGCAAGAAAACGTTTTTTTTTTTTTTTTACCTTGGCGTGACATTGGCCTAATTCCTTTCCTCACTGGGCTATTCTTCCATGTTGAAGCCCTTGATCTTATAGCATCTTGCTCTTCCAACTAGGGTTGTAGCTTAGCTATACTCAATTTTTTTTAATGAGGTGCATTTGCACCGACTCGCAGCGGTGCCCTTTTAGCTCGGTAAAGTTTATTTCCTGCTAATTGGTTAGAATGATGTTGTCCAACCAATAAGCGATCAGGAAACTTTTCCGAGCTAAAAGGGTACCCCTGCGAGTCGGTGTAAATCTGCCTCACTAAAAAGAATTGACTATAGACCGTGGCTCCAATAATGCTTCTTACGCCGACTTTAGACAATACTCTATCCATAACGATAATCGAAGCATTGGATAAGGAAAAAGAACTTGAATTGTTCGATGAATTTAAAGAGTGGCGAGCAAGGGTAAGTTAATTTGTTCTCTTCATTTATTTATTTATTTCCTTTCCTCACTGGACTATTTTTCCCTGTTGGAGCCCCTGGGCTTATAGCATCTTGCTTTTCCAACTAGGGTTGTAGCTTGGATAGTAATAATAATAATAATAACATGGACTTCCTTATTTCCTTTCCTCACTGGGCTATTTTTCCCTGTTGGAGCCCCTGGGCTTATAGCATCTTGTTTTTCCAACTAGGGTTGTAGCTTGGATAGTAATAATAATAACATGGACGAATAAATTTCTAGAGGAGACATCCCTTCTGGAGGTTTGATTCAAAGATATATATGTAAAGCACAAATAATTATTCCTTGGTTTGACCACAAACATGAACAGTTCATAACGAAAATTAATTTATTGTAACAAAACAAAGGACGGTAGGAGTTATTATGACAGCACAAAGTCGCTATCGTGAACAAGTGATTCTGTGAGACACTATTTTTAAAATAACGATACTGTTCATTTTATTTTTATAACCATATAATTAATATAGTATTAAAACGCATTTCAAACACGAATTTAACTTTGTACAAAATCTCTAAATCATTTAGATTTCTATATAAATGCATAAATAAATTATCAATCATTGACAAGGGATATTCACTTACTTTTATATACTACAGAAATCCCACTACATATATATATATATATATATATATATATATATATATATATATATTATTACTATCCAAGCTACAACCCTAGTTGGAAAAGCAAGATGCTATAAGCCCAGGGGCTCCAACAGGGAAAAATAGCCCAGTGAGGAAAGGAAATAAGGAAATAAATAAATAAATAAATGTTCAAGCTACTTCCCAAGGTTTCGATAAACCTTATATAGGCCTGATAAGATTTACAACCTTCTGTCAGATAAAACAAAAACACACACACAAAAAGGCCACTTAGATATGCTTATCAAAACGCAACCCGGGATTCGATTCCCTCAATGCCGCTCACCGTCAACGGCTGTTATAGCACTTAGCAACCAAAGGAGTCACAACCCTCTATTTAACAATTCCACGCCATGGCAAACACTTTCTCTCTCTCTCTCTCTCTCCACGAGTAAGCTTACCACTATATACCATGACCTTGAAGAAGTACAATATAGTCTAAACATCATTACAGGAAGATCATTGACATTTCAAACACCGGATACTTTAAACGATTTCAAGTACACACATCTTCCTAAGACTTCGACTTTCTCACTATTCTTTCGCCTATTTTTATTCAGTTAAAAAAGTATAAGAACTATTTTCAAATAACATATACTTTACACTACTTTAAGGATAAGTAAAACAAAATTAATCTACTATAACATAAGTATCATGTTATCCGAGTAGCCAGGCAATATATTTAGCGTATCATATAAGTTATCGTGTTACCTAAATACCTTAGCAATATCTTTACCGTATTATATCAAAAGTATCATGTTATCTCAGTAGTTTGGCAATATCTTTATCGTGCTTACTCTACAGAACCTACTAAACTCCTATGTAATAAGAAAACTAGGCCTATAAGCATATGAAATAAGAAAACTAGGCCTATAAGCATATGAAATAAGAAAACTAGGCCTATAAGCATATGAAATAAGAAAACTAGGCCTATAAGCGTTGAAATAAGAAGACTAGGCCTATAAGCACACAATAGAAAAACCAGTTTAGCAACAATTATGTTCTATTTCTTTACGGTGAATCAATCAACAACAAAATTGGGTCACCGTGATGGTAATAAATAAAATACAAAAGTAAGTAATAACACCTTTAAACAACATAAATAAAACTGACGCAGTAAGGCGCAAACGAACACATACAATATATGTGGGTGTCGATAACTCACAGCTCGGAGCGTGGCCAGTGTTTGAACAAGAACAACGGCTGCACCGATCTAATCAGTTGGGCAATATTTCATGCCATGAATACACAACTGCTATATATATATATATATATATATATATATATATATATATATATATATATATATATATATAATATATATATATATATATCAAATAAAAGAAATGACATCTTGACACACCAGAATTTTAAAAAAAGAAGAAAGTGACCAGCAATTAATAAGGACTCCAACAGGGAAAATAGCCCAGTGAGGAAAGGAAATAAGGAAAAACTACAAGTAGTTTTAGAACAATGATATTAAAATAAGTTTTGTGTACTTATAAGAATAGGAAAACGACTTAAAATATTATTTTCCACATCGTAATTAGGACATAGTATCGCCATATATATATATATATATATATATATATATATATATATATATATATATATATATATACATTATATATGTGTATGCGATCCGCCAAAATGACTAATTATTTGACTAGGCCTACTAGCTCTCCCAAGTGTAGTGCTCAGCTTGACCGGAAAGAAATTTACACTGACACATACATACACATATATAGTTTATATATGACATATTTGTTTTTGACATTATTTTTTATAAAATGATTTATTGTTAATTTGTTCTCTTCAATTATTTATTTCCTTTCCTCACTGGGCTATTTTTCCCTATTGGAGCCCCTGGGCTTAAAGCATCATGCTTTTCCAATTAGGGTTGTAGCTTGGATAGTAATAATAATAATAATAGCCACACACTTGCTCTTCAAGAGATAGAAGTGTTTGTCTCTCCATGTACCCAAATCACTTAACGAACAAACATCAATATGACATCTACCACCCTAAAGATTACGAACCTTAACAAAATAAGTATACAGTATATATACATCCACACAGAGTATACACAGCATACACACCATAAAGACCCTGTCAGCTCGTTCGCCAGACAGTTTAAAAGCCGAGAGAGAGAGAGACGAGAACGCCATTTGTTACGAAGGGCTTCGGCTGCTTCTTCCAGTTGCGAGAGGCCAGATATTAACAAAGTTTTGACACGAGCAATGCCTGTCGCAACTTCGTTCCCCCTGTGCCTTTATTGCCCGCAACTTACACGCCCAGGCGTCCGCTCGACTGCCGAACTTATCTGGCTAACCGACGTGAAAGAGCAGAGGAGGAGGAATGAGGAGGAGGTTTCAAAGACAGAATTTACTGTCAATAATAAAAACCTGTCTGGTGGCACAAGACTAAAATCTATAAGAACACACACACACATATATGTATATATATATATATATATATATATATATATATATATATATATATATATAACATCCGTTGCTAGTCCACTGCTGGACAAAGGCCTCACACCTTCCGCTCCAGTTTGTTGGTGATCTTTCTATGCCAGTCTATACCTGCAAAACTGTCTTAGCTCGTCAATCCAACGTCTTTTTTTTCCTCCCCTGATTCGTTTGCAATCTCTAGGGACCCATTCTGCTATTCTTAACGTCTACCTATTATACCTCATTTCTTTTTCTTAGATCTTACTTGAATATCCTCTATTTTAATCTGCTATCATATCCATGTTGCATTTTTACTTTCACTAATAAAAATACTAATTGCTATAGTTACCCCAATCACCTACTAAAAATTTGACTAGGGTTGTTGTGGCCTGATTGGTAACGTCTCTGTCTGGTGTTGGCCAGACGGAGGTTCGAGTCCCGCTCAGACTCGTTAGTGCCATTAGTGTCTGCAACCTTACCCTTCTTGTGAGCTAAGGTTATGCGTTTGGGGGAGCCTATAGGTCTATCTGCTGAGTCATCAGCAGCCACTGCCTGGCCATCCTTGGTCCTAGCTTGAGTGGAGAGGAGGCTTGGGCGCTGATCATATAGGCTAATATATGGTCAGTCTCTAGGGCATTGTCCTGATTGCTAGGGCAATGTCACTGTCCCTTGCCTCTGCCATTCATGAGCGACCTTTAAAACCTTTAATATTTAACATCGGTGGCTTCGGAGCTAATGGCTAAGGTAGGCCTACTACATTTAACCTGCAGTATGAGAAAAAGTTGAACAAACGCATTTAAAGTAAACGTGAAATTTTCATGTATTTATCCTCTTATTTTCACGTGTTTACAGAAAAAATATGAAAAAAACTTATTTCAATACTATTGTTCCTAAACTTCTTGTAGCTTTTCTTTTCCTCACTTGCCTATTCAAGTAGGCATACATTTAACCTGCAGTAAGATGAGAAAAAACTGAACAAACGCATTTAAAGTAAACGTAAAATTATTTTCATGCGTTTACAGTTCAAATATGAAAAAACTCATTTTAATATTGTTCTTAAACTTCTTGTAGTTTTTCCTTATTTCCTTTCCTCAATGGGCTATTTTCCCTGTTGGAGTCCTTGGGCTTATAGCATCCTGCTTTTCCAAGTCGGGTTGTAGCTTAACAAGTAATAATAATAATAGTAGAATAAACTACAAAAGGAACGAGACGCCACATTTAAAGAAGCCATCTTGTTCACCATTTCTCATATCGCTTATTTCCTTATTCCGTTTCCTCACGAGGCTATTTTTCCCTATTGTAGCCCTTGGGCTTATAACAACCTGCTTTTTTAAACTAGGGTTGTAGCTTAGCTAGCAATAATAATAATAATAATGATGATAATAATAACAGAGTAGAGTTTTTCATAGCGTTCAATTTAGGATGATTTCGTGTTAATATTAACGATATTTTCTTTTAAAATTATCATAAATCTACACGCGAATCAAGGTCCTTTAAATTGAAAATGCATAAAATATAAAATCAAGAATTATTAGCAAAACAAACAAAATTAAAGAGGTAAACTTTTTTTTAATAAATTGTAAATAAGGTTTTCATGGCAGAGTAACCATGCAAAACAGTACATAATATATACAGTGTATATATATATATATATATATATATATATATATATATATATATATATATATATATATATATATATATATAAACAACTCACAAGAAAGGTGTAAATTTAAAATACACCGTCATAAGGAGCTTCGTGAGATTATACAAGGCCAACAACAGGAAAGAAGGACTCCATACTAAAGGACAACCACCTCCCTTCCCCCCCATTCACACATACCCTACGTCCCCACGCAGACAAGAAACCCTCCCTTGCCTCCCCCCAAACAATCCCCCCCCTCCCCTACCCCCTCCCGGTTGCGCCACTACACTGCACACAACCTTCCACCACACACCATTTATAACAAAGGAATTCTACCAAGTAAAAATCGACATTCTGTAATACCAGAACTAAATGTATTTTACGTTTCAATGTCCTGAAATAATGTATATATCAAATACAGATAAGAGAAACTGTATAAATTACTTTTTAAAAATCATTATGAACCTTATTTCCTTTCCTCATTGGGCTATTTTTCCCTGTTGGAGCCCCTGGGCTTATATCATCTTGCTTTTCCAACTAGGGTTGTAGCTTGGAT
Source organism: Palaemon carinicauda (assembly GCF_036898095.1). Classification (NCBI taxonomy): domain Eukaryota; kingdom Metazoa; phylum Arthropoda; class Malacostraca; order Decapoda; family Palaemonidae; genus Palaemon; species Palaemon carinicauda. Next base: position 3,004,548 of record NC_090740.1, read on the forward strand.
AGTAATAATAATAATGATAATAACCAGTAAATCCAGACTAAATGAATCATGATAATTACCAGGTATAATGTCAACATATCAATATGGCTAATGATATTCATGAAATATTCAAAACAAATATTCATGAGTTTGTCTAACCTTGCACAACAAATAAAACGTCATAAAACAGCTCGAAACATTTCAGGAAACAGACTAGAACCACGAACTTAAATAAAATACATTAATGAAAATTAAATTTTTATATAGCAATTAATTTGTTAAATTTATATGACTGATGAGAATAACTACCCTTAAAGCACCACGGGTCTAATATATATATATATATATATATATATATATATATATATATATATATATATATATATATGTATGTATATATATATATATATATATATATATATATATATATATGTATGTATATATATATATATATATATATATATATATATATATATATATATATATATATATATATATATATAAATGAATTCAGAAATAAAAACTTTTCAGACTTCACCACAATATAAATGAAAATATCTTTGGCTCATCACACGAAATAAATATTCAGTTGTAATTTAACGAAATTTAGAATGACGCAACTATATTTAATAGGAAATTAAACGCCTAACGGTCAAAATTTCTAGCGTAGGAACACAGTTTAGGCATATATTTATAAGGGTCAAGATCTTAAGGACTAGGATAGGAAATAGTGCTTAAATGATAAATTAATTATCATAAGGTCTAAACAACTGTTACGTAATGCTGAATCGATTATTATTATTATTACTATCCAAGCTACAACCCTAGTTGGAAAAGCAAGATGCTATAAGCCCAGGGGCTCCAACAGGGAAAAATAGCCCAGTGAGGAAAGGAAATAAGGAAATAAATAAATGAAGAGAACAAATTAACAATAAATCATTCTAAAAACAGTAACAACATCAAAACAGACATGTCATATATAAACTATTAACATAAAAAACAAATATGTCATAAATAAACTATAAAAGACTCATGTCCGCCTGGTCAACAATAAAACATTTGCTCCAACTTTGAACTTTTGAAGTTCTACTGTAAGAAATAACGGAAATTTAATGATAAACTAAATAACTGCCAAATCTATAATAGAATTTATAAGGATCTTAAGGACTAGGATAGGAAATAGTGCTTAATTGATAAATTAATTATCATAACAAGGTTTAAACAACTGTTACGTAATGCTGAATCAATTACATGTAAGAAATAACGGAAAATTAATATGATTTATTATACCAAACTAAATAACTGCCAAATCTATAATAGAATCCTAAGGTTACCTCTTCAGTAGCGTCCCTGGGAAGGTGCCTGACGATGAGATAACGCCCGTTGTGGAACTGCCTCTTCAGTTCGTAGATCCTCCTCTTGATGACCTCCTCCTCGTCCACATCCCAATTATTTTCGGAGGCCGGCGAGGTAGAACTCGAGGCGGAGGCCGAAGCTTCGGCAGGCCAAAAGTTATTGGCTCCGGTAGAGACGGACACTAAAGGATAATTCGCAAAGATGGGCATGTTGCTGCCCAATTGGGTATTGAACGCATCTGTAGAACTCGCTGCCATGTCGGACACTTTACGCCAAATCACGATTTATGAAACCTTTAATTTAGAAAAAAAAAATTTAATCACTAATTTACTCTGCACAAACAACCACGCTCTTGCAGACGAAGCGAGAGAGCGAACGGACTACACTGAACGCTGTCACGATACATACTAACTCGTGGAGTCTCGTCCAACCCCATCGAGACGTTTGAAACAGGGTTGCCAGTTTGGCCTTTTTTTTAGGCCAAAAAACCCTCAAATTTGGATCTTTTTTTATTGGGTGGCCTCTAGTAACATGAAAAATGGCGAACCTTAAATACCATTATTTTACCCTTTTAAAGCTTCTGTTGATAAGAAGTTGGCCTTTTCTCATTTAGGGTTGTAGCTTAGCAAGTAATGATAATACTAATAGAAAACCTGGCAACCCTGGTTTGAAACACTAGTCACCTGTTTTTGAAACGCGGCTTCCCATTGGCGCAGCCGGTTGACTAGTCGAATCTAGCGGCCAATCACGGCGACGCTATCACAGCGAGCAGATTCATTCAAAGCGTCTACTGGCAGGAGTCGCTTGTCGTTACCGCGCTCACACTAGATCAACAAGTGGTAGGTTTTTCCGTTTTATTTTTTCCCCTGTAGAAGTGTTCAGAATATGGTTATCGTAGAGTGAATGTATGATAAATAATGCTTCCTAGGACATCTTTACATAAATCGTAACTGATGAATTTACCGGAAAAATTTCAATTTGAAATACTGATGTCCTCCCTAAATGTTGAGTGGTGGCGCCAAGTTCGAATAACAAAGCACGTGGCAACACTGTCTGTCAAGCTGATGACGTAGGAAGCATCATTTGGGGCAAAGGGAAAGACACAGGATTAGGCGAAGAGCATCTTTATCAATTCTTGATACGATGTAACGATTACTGGGAAACAATACATATAGTTGAACAAATGTTAAAAAGAGATAATCGTTAAACTATTCTGGACGGAAATAACTGTGAAAGTTCAATAGGATGTTTATGTAACTTTAATTATAATATATATATATATATATATATATATATATATATATATATATATTGACTTAAATGCTCAAGATAGAGACGACTGGAGAAATTAACCGAGGCAAAGATTATATATATATATATATATATATATATATATATATATATATATATATATATATATATATATATAATCTAATGGAGGCGTAGATATATATATATATATATATATATATATATATATATATATATATATATATATATATATATACATATATATATATATATATATATATATATATATATATAATGCACCTGTTTTTAGTTCACTGTAAGACAAAGGTCTCAAACATGACCATATCCATGTCTAGGGTTTGGCCAGTTTTCCTCACCACAAAGGCCACTACAGATTGGTGATGGTGGGAAACTTTTTTTTCTAATCGCTCACAGCAAAGCAACCTAACATGCTGATCGTTGTGGTACATGCTATGTTAACCCCACTCAAATGTTTATACATTATATATATATATATATATATATATATATATATATATATATATATATATATATATACACCGTTATCATCATATCCCCTCTGTTTATTGGATTTCTATGCCAGACTATACCCGAAAATTTTCTTAGCTCGTCAGTCCATCATCTACTCTTCCTTCCCCTAATTCTTTTGCAATCTTTAGGGACCCATTATGCTATTCTTAATGTATACCTGTTATCTATCATTCTCATTATATTTCCTGTCCATTTCTTTTTATTATCATTATTAAATGCTAAGCTACAACCCTAGTTGGAAAAGCAGGATGCTATAAGCCCAGGGGCCCTAACAGGGAAAATAGCTCAGTGAGGAAAGGAAAAATGAAATATTTTAAGAATAGTAACAACATTTAAATATATATTTCCTATATAAACAATAAAAACTTCAACAAAACAAGAGAAAGAGAAACTAGATACAACAGTGTGCCTGAGTGTACCCTCAAGCAAGAGAACTCTAACCCAAGACAGCGGAAGGCCATGGTACAGAGGCTATAGCACTACCCAAGACTAGAGAACAATGGTTTGATTTTGGAGTGTCCTTCTCCTAGAAGAGCTGCTTACCATAGCTAAAGAGTCTCTTCTACCCTTACCAAGAGGAAAGTAGCCACTGAACAATTACATTGCCGTAGTTAACCCCTTGGAAAATCGTCTACTCTGGTTTGCTCTCGTATACATGTGGCTCGTTTTCTGTCTCTTAGTGTTATTCCAATTATTATTCTGTCCATTAATCTTGGAGTTATAACTAGCTTATGTTCTAAGGCTTTAGTAAGGCTCAAACTTTCCGATGCTTAAGTCAATGCTGGTGGGGCCATCTGATTAGATACTTTTCTTTTTAGAGAAAGTGGCATTCTACGTTTCATAATCTCATTTTTGTTTACCAAATGCTCTCCATACCATGGTTGTCCTTTAAATTTCGGCCATATGTACCGGGGGAAACACTTACTGTCTGCCTTAAGCACATATAATCATTAACAATATCTAGAGGTTTGGCTCTGTATTTTCATTGATCATTATCTTAGTTTTACTCATAGTCATTTTCAGTCCTACATTTCTGCTTTTTCTTTTCAAATGCTCTGTCATCTTTTTGCCATTCCTCTAATGATTCATACTAAACAGAAGTATGTCATCTGCAAATGCTAAGTTGTCAAGGTACTTCCCATTAAATGTTAATTCGTATATATATATATATATATATATATATATATATATATATATATATATATATATATATATATATATATATGTTGAGATACTACCGCTAGAGAGTTATGGGATCCTTTGACTGACCAGACAGTACTACATTAGATCCTTCTGTCTGGTTACGGTTCCTTTCCCTTTGCCTACAAATACACCGAATAGTCTGGCATATTCTTTACAGATTTTCCTCCGTCCTCATGCACTTGACAACACTGGTATTATCAAACAATTCTTCTTCACCCAAGGGGTTAACCACTGCACTGTAATTGTTCAGTGGCTACTTTCTCTTGGTAAGGGTAGAAGAGACTCTTTAGCTATGGTCAGCAGCTCTTCTAGGAGAAGGGCACTCCAAAATCAAACCATTGTTCTCTAGTCTTGGGTAGTGCCATAACCTCTGTACCATGGTCTTCCACTGTCTTGGGTTAGAGATCTCTTGCTTGAGGGTATACTCGGGCACACTATTCTATCTTATTTCTCTTCCTCTTGTTATTGTTAAAGTTTTTATAGTTTATTTAAGAAATATTTTTTTCAATGTTTTTACTGTTTGGAAGTTGTTTTATTTTTCCTCGTTTCCTTTCCTCACTGGGCTATTTTCCCTGTTGGAGCCCCTGGGTTTATAGCATTATGCTTTTCCAACTAGGGTTGTAGCCTAGCAAGTAATAATAATAATAATATATATTTATATATGTGTGTATATATATGTATATATATTTATGTGTTTATATATATATATATATATATATATATATATATATATATATATATATATATATATATATGTGTGTGTGTGTGTGTGTACATGTGTGTACTTCTGTTCCCTTCCATAGAGCGAGGCGCCAAACCGTCGTGTGTAGCATTCTTCAATTCGTGGTCTGTGGATCATTGAAATTAAGCGACGCACGATAATCCTGACATCAAGTAATTTGGTCACGTACGAACTTTTCGAAAAATAAATGCGGTTTGCATGCTATTTTGTTATGACTCTGGTTTCATTGGAAATTGTGCAATACATACATACATATACCAAGGCACTTCCCCCAATTTTGGGGGTTAGCCGACATCAACAAATGAAACAAAACAAAAAAGGGGACCTCTACTCTTTACGTTCCTCCAACCTAACAAGGGACTCAACCGAGTTCAGCTGGTACTGCTAGGGTGCCACAGCCCACCCTCCCACATTATCCACCACAGATGAAGCTTCATAATGCTGAATCCCCTACTGCTGCTACCTCCGCGGTCATCTAAGGCATCGGAGGAAGCAGCAGGGCCTACCAGAACTGCGTCACAATCGCTCGCCATTCATTCCTATTTCTTGCACGTCTGTATCTGTATTGTGCAATACAGATAGAAAATCTCTTTCGACCACACTCATCTAAACTCCAAAATCAAACCATTGTTCTCTTGTTTTGGGTAGTACCTTAGCCTCTGTACCATGGTCTTCCGCTGTCTTGGGTTAGCGTTCTCTTGCTTGAGGGTACACTCAGGCACACTATTCTCTCTAATTTCTCTTCCTCTTGTTTTTTTAAAGTTTATATAGGAAATATTTATTTTAATGTTACTGTTCTTAAAATATTTTATTTTCACTTGTTTCCTTTCTTCACTAAGCTATTTTTCCCTGTTGGAGCCCTTGGGCTTATAGCATCCTGCTTTTCGAACTAGGGTTGTAGCTTAGCCAATAATAATAGTACTTCTTTAGTAGTTTCTTTATTTCCCTGTTTCCTTTCCTCACTAGGCTATTTTTTCCTGTTGAACTCTTTGGGCTTATATCATCCTGCTTTTCCAACTAGGATTGTAGCTTAGCTAATAATGATAATACTTCTCTTGTAGTTTCTTTATTTCCTTGTTTCCTTTCCTCACTGGGCTACTTTTTCCTGTTGGAGCCCTTGGGCTTATAGCATCCTGCTTTTCCAACTAGGGTTGTAGCTTAGCTAATAATAATAATACTTCTCTAGTAGTTTCTCCGTTTCCTTTCCTCACTGGGCTATTTTTCCCTGTTGGAACCCTTGGGCTTATAGCATCCTGCTTTTCCAATTAGGGTTGTAGCTTAACAAGTAGTAATAATAATAACGAGAAAGTTCGTCCCAGTGACCTTAGCTCGAGGAAAATTAAAGACAAAAACTTTCTGGTCTGTAGAAAAGGTCAGTTGCCTTAATGACCACATCAAAATGACCTTTATTACTCAAACGTACATTTCATAGATAAAAGAATGAAACGTACCATGCCATTCCTCGAAAGACAAAATAAATGAAAAGGCTTAAATAGATTCGCTCTCGCAAAAAAAACTAATTATTCGAACATTTATTAATTAAGCAATGAAGCTCGGGGCTAAAATACTGCCTAGATGAGGAGTGTTTTTTTTTTTTTTTTTTTTTTGTTCCAAAAGGGTTTATTCGAGCGAAAATGAAATCAACTGTATTAGATTTTTCTTCTGCAAATATGCGATTCGCTTTTTATTCCTGTCTATTTTGTCATTGCGTGTAACTGGTATACCCGACCCGTCAATAAATGTCCGTAACCCTTATGTGTTGGCTCTGCATGTTCATTGGTTATTATCTTAGCTTTACTCATAGTCATTTTCAGTCCTAGATTTCTGCTTTCTCTATTCATCTTAGCTTTACTCAGAGTCATTTTCAGTCCTAGATTTCTGCTTCCTCTATTCATCTTAGCTTTACTCAAAGTAATTTTCAGTCCTAGATTTCTGCTTTCTCTATTCGTCTTAGCTTTACTCATAGTCATTTTCAGTCCTAGATTTCTGCTTTCTCTATTCGTCTTAGCTTTACTCAGAGTCAATTTCAGTCCTAGATTTCTGCTTTCTCTATTCGTCTTAGCTTTACTCATAGTCATTTTCAGTCCTATATTTCTGCTTTCTCTATTCATCTTAGCTTTACTCATAGTCATTTTCAGTCCTACATTTCTGCTTTCTCTATTCAAATCTTCTATCATCTTTTGTCATTCACATGTTAATTTCTACATTTGCCCAACCTAAATTCATAATATATATATATATATATATATATATATATATATATATATATATATATATATATATGACTTTAACCTTCCCCCACCCACTCCCCCTCTCCTAACGACAAGCCCTCTCACCAGGGTATGACTGCTCCCTCCCCCATACCTGATGGACGGAGAGAGACCGACTAGTTATACGTCTGGCAATGCCGCTGAGCGTAACCGGAAAGAAGTCTCTGTATGATAAAGAGCAAGTGTCTGGTTGCTTGTGTTTCTGCATATCCATCTAAATATTTAGCCGTCAGTTTTGACGGGTAGCGTACACTCGTGTATATATATGTATGTGTATATATATACATATGTTATATATATATACATATATCATATATATGTATACATATATTATATATATATATATATACATATATATATATACATATATCATATATATTTATACATATATTATATATATATATATATATATATATATATATATATATATATATATCTACACATGTATGCGTATATAATATATATATATATATATATATATATGTATATATATATATTTTATATATATATATATATATATATATATATATATATATATATACATATATATATATATATATATATATATATATATATATATATATATATATATATACATACCCTTCATTTCAGTTTCACTTTAAAAACCCTTTAAAACAACATTAGCAAAAGTCTGACAATATCCCTGTGAAACTCAAGCTTCCGGTCTCTAAGAATCAGTAACGCTTTGAAGAGGTTCAACGAAAAAAAATTGAATATAAGATGGTATGGACAAATTGAGTTTTCCCGTAAGTCAATAATTAAAAATAAAATGCAATAGCTGAAGAAACATCAACATAAACACACTAACTCGCGAACAGAATTTTCATTTCGAACGCAAAATTAAAAACCAAAGCATTACTCATTTTTTTTTCTGAATCATATGTTGGTATGGACAAATTGAATTTTCTCATAAGTCAATAATTAGAAATAAAATGCAATAGCTGAAGAAACATCAACATAAACACACTAACTCGCGAACGGAATTTTCATTACGAACGCAAAATTAAAAACCAAAGCATTACTCATTTTTTTTTCTGAATCATATGTTGGTATGGACTAAGTGAATTTTCTCATAAGTCAATAATTAAAAATAAAATGCAATAGCTGAAGAAACATAAACATAAACACACTAACTCGCGAACGGAATTTTCATTACGAACGCAAAATTAAAAACCAAAGCATTACTCATTTTTTTTTCTGAATCATATGTTGGTATGGACTAAGTGAATTTTCTCATAAGTCAATAATTAAAAATAAAATGCAATAGCTGAAGAAACATAAACATAAACACACTAACTCGCGAACGGAATTTTCATTACGAACACAAAATTAAAAACCAAAGCATTACTCATTTTTTTTTTCTGAATCATATGTTGGTATGGACTAATTGAATTTTCTCATAAGTCAATAATTGAAAATAAAATGCAATAGCTGAAGAAACATAAACATAAACACACTAACTCGCGAACAGAATTTTCATTACGAAAGCAAAATTAAAAACCAAAGTATTACTCATTTTTTTTTCTGAATCATATGTTGGTATGGACAAATTGAATTTTCTCGTAAGTCAATAATTAAAAAATGCAATAGCTGAAGAAACATCAACATAAACACACTAACTTGCGAACGGAATTTTCATTACGAACAGCGAGGTACGAAAGCAAAATTAAAAACCAAAGCATTACTCATTTTTATTCTGAATCATATGTTGGTATGGACTAATTGAATTTTCTCGTAAGTCAATAATTAAAAATAAAATGCAATAGCTGAAGAAACATCAACATAAACACACTAACTCGCGAACAGAATTTTCATTACGAACGTAAAATTAAAAACCAAAGCATTATTCATTTTTTTTTTTTCTGAATCATATGTTCCGGTGATAGTATCTCCCTTTAAGCTTACACACACTCCCCCCCCCCCCGACCCAGCTTTGCTCTAATCACTCCACTAGAAAATTGTTAGGAGGGTTTGAAAAAGCATTTTCATTTTAGCAAATTATTATTATTATTACTATCCAAGCTACAACCCTAGTTGGAAAAGCAAGATGCTACAAGCCCAGGGGCCCCAACAGGGAAAAATAGCCCAGTGAGGAAAGGAAATAAATAAACGAAGAGGAAAATTATTACTATCCAAGCTACAACCCTAGTTGGAAAAGCAAGATGCTACAAGCCCAGGGGCCCCAACAGGGAAAAATAGCCCAGTGAGGAAAGGAAATAAATAAACGAAGAGGAAAATTATTACTATCCAAGCTACAACCCTAGTTGGAAAAGCAAGATGCTACATGCCCAGAGGCCCCAACAGGGAAAAATAGCCCAGTGAGGAAAGGAAATAAGGAAATAAATAAATGAAGAGGAAAAATTAACAATAAATCATTCTAAAAAAGGCAACATCGTCAAAACAGATATGTCATATATAAACTATTAACAACGTCATAAACAAATATGTCATATATAAACTATAAAAAGACTCATGTCCGCCTGGTCAACAAAAAAGCATTTGCTCCAACTTTGAATTTTTGAAGTTCTACTGATTCAACTACCCGATTAGGAAAATCATTCCACAACTTGGTAACAGCTGGAATAAAACTTCTAGAGTACTGCGTAGTATTGAGCCTCGTCTGCTTTAAGGCCACGCGTATCCTGCTGAGGACTGTAGGACTCTTTTATTATATCAATATGTGGAAAATATTACATAATATATAAAATGTGTATAATTAATGTCCAGGTAAATAAATGATATACATGGGAAAAATATGTGCAAAGCATAGAAATTACACAAATACGTATAGTCAACTCTTTTTAGTGAGGCAGATTTGTACCGACTCGCAAGGGGGCCCATTTTAGCTCGGAAAAGTTTCCTGATCGCTGATCGGTTCGACAAGATAATTCTAACCAATCAGATAGCAGGAAACTTTTCCGAGCTAAAAGGGCACAGCTGCGAGTCAGTGAAAATGCACCTCATTAAAAAAAATTAGTATAATCATATGTTATTCTCTGATTAAGTAAGTGACCATCTGTCTGTCAAAACATTTGAAAAACTAAAAAAAGATCTCTGGAAATATAATCGTCGTTTGCTTTAAGGTCATCATCATCAGCCGTTACTATAGTTCATTTCTTTTAGCGATGCATATTTGCACCGACTCGCAGCGGTGCCCTTTTAGCTCGGAAAATTTTCCGGATCGCTGATTGGTTGGACAAGATAATTCTAACCAATCAGCGATCAGGAAACTTTTACGAGCAAAAATGGCACCGCCGCGAGTCGGTGCAAATATGCATCGCTAAAAGAAATGGACTATAGTCCACTGCGGGACAAAGACCTCAGCCATGTCCTTCCACTTGCGTCTGTTTATAGTCTTATAGTCCAGACCCGCATATGTTCTTAGCTCGTCAATCCATCGTCTTCCATTCCAACCCCTGCATCGTTTGCAATGTCAAGGGACCCATTCTGTTATTCTTCTCGTCCTATAATGTAAGAACCCTGAAGTCATTTCAAACTCTCCGTTAAACTTCCGTAAAAAGGACGGATGTTATTTGCCTACAGATTGTGGCATCAAAACTTGAAAGTTTTCACGGGTTACCCATACCTTGGGAGGAGATCGTACAAGTGGCAGTTTGTTTTCAGAGATGATAGATATCCTTGTTATGGCTTCCTGAATTCTTCCATTTCTCCAAATGGTTGAAAATTTCTTTCATCCAGTGGCAAACTCCACTCCCCCCCCCCTCTCTCTCTCTCAGAAAGAGCAAGCAGAGGTAGATTAATAATGCCAAAAAATATACCAGGTAAACTAAGGAAGGCGCACAGGACATTAATCCACTACGCACCAGCATCGATAATGCAGCGACTATTTAATGTGCTGCCAGTTCATCTAAGAAACATATCAGGAGTGAGCGTAGATGCATCCCAGACCATCCAAGACTGGAAGATGCAAAATACACCGGAAGATGCATTAGCAACTCTCTGGTGGATATACGAGGTGCCTCACATTGAGGGACCTGGGGGAACCCAAACAAAAAATAAGGCAAATAAGGTAAGGTAAGGCTCTTTCTTTCTCTCTCTCTCTCTCTCTCTCTCTCTCTCTCTCTCTCTCTCTCTGTTATCGGTTGTGGTGGCCGATGTGGTAATGTCCCTGACTGGTGAACGCCAGACTGGGATACGAGTCCCGCTCAAAATCCTTAGTTTCTTTGGTTGCTGCAACCTCACCTTGTAAGCTAATGATGGGGGGTTTGAGGGAGCCTATAGTTCTATCTGCTGAGTCATCAACAGCCATTGTCTGGCCCTCCTTGGTCCTAGCTTGGGTGGAAAGGGGGTCTTGGGCGCTGTTCACATATAATAAGGTCAGTCTCTAGGGTATTGTCTCGCTTGATAGGGCAATGTCACTGTCCCTTGCCTCTGCCATTCATTAAGGGGCCTTTAAACTTTTAAAGTGGCAGCTTACTACATTAGCAACGGACCCCACGTCGATAGATGCTATGTATCTGGTAGATACTCGACTATAGTAGGGTGCAACAGAGTAACAATGGAAAAAAAATGATTTGAATGATCAGTAGGGTGAAAAATATTCGATTATTTCCCCTACATAATCCAAAGGTTTGTGGTTATGCTGAGCATCATTATCAGACGTATAACTAATCGGTCTATCCCCGTCCCTCGAGTATCGGGGGTTGGGAGTAGTTATACCCTGCTGAGAGGGGGAAATATCCTGAGAGGTACACTCGGATACCACAACTACCGTGTTGTAGTTAGGAAAATAGGAGGGGTGGGAAGGGTTGAATCTGCGTGTGAGCATTCTGTCCCTCGGGTAGAGGAGAGAGGGAGTAGTCATGCCCTGGTGAATAGGTTCTCTCGGGAACCACAGCTGCCGCGTTGTAATCAGGAAAGTGGGAAGAGGTGGAAAGGGTAAGAGCATATCTATGTAGATATTCAGCCGGGCTTTTTCACGGGTCGTGTACACATTCATTTTTGACGGGTCGCGTACACATTCATTTTTGACGGGTCGCGTACACATTAATTTTTGACGGGTCGCGTACACATTAATTTTTGAGGGGTCGCGTACACATTCATTTTTGACGGGTCGCGTACACATTCATTTTTGACGGGTCGCGTACACATTCATTTTTGACGGGTCGCGTACACATTCATTTTTGAGGGGTCGCGTACACATTCATTTTTGACGGGTCGCGTACACATTCATTTTTGAGGGGTCGCGTACACATTCATTTTTGAGGGGTCGCGTACACATTCATTTTTGACGGGTCGCGTACACATTCATTTTTGAGGGGTCGCGTACACATTCATTTTTGAGGGGTCGCGTACACATTCATTTATGAGGGGTCGCGTACACATTCATTTTTGAGGGGTCGCGTACACATTCATTTTTGACGGGTCGTGTACACATTCATTTTTGAGGGGTCGCGTACACATTCATTTATGAGGGGTCGCGTACACATTCATTTTTGAGGGGTCGCGTACACATTCATTTATGAGGGGTTGCGTACACATTCATTTTTGACGGGTCGCGTACACATTCATTTTTGAGGGGTCGCGTACACATTCATTTTTGAGGGGTCGCGTACACATTAATTTATGAGGGGTCGCGTACACATTCATTTTTGAGGGGTCGCGTACACATTAATTTTTGACGGGTCGCGTACACATTCATTTTTGAGGGGTCGCGTACACATTCATTTTTGAGGGGTCGCGTACACATTCATTTATGAGGGGTCGCGTACACATTCATTTATGAGGGGTCGCGTACACATTCATTTTTGACGGGTCGCGTACACATTCATTTATGAGGGGTCGCGTACACATTCATTTTTGACGGGTCGCGTACACATTCATTTTTGAGAGGTCGCGTACACATTCATTTTTGAGGGGTCGCGTACACATTTATTTATGAGGGGTCGCGTACACATTCATTTTTGAGGGGTCGCGTACACATTCATTTTTGACGGGTCGCGTACACATTCATTTTTGACGGGTCGCGTACACATTCATTTTTGACGGGTCGCATACACCATTATGATGAATTAAAGCGAGACTCCTATGAGGCAATCGTTAACCCCACGGATGCGAAAACCAGTTATTAATCACTTCTTTCTCTTTAAAAATGTTGTTCTTTATTTTCTTTCATTAATAAAGAACATATAAAACATATAATTGAACAAATGAACAAGTATTAGTATGCATTAATTTATAACTTGTAATTATCAAAAAGCACACACACACACACACACATATATATATATATATATATATATATATGTGGGTTTGGGCATGCTCTTTCGCACTTCCCCAAGAGAGATTAGTTCACCAAACGTTCAACTAGGCTCTACAAGGGACCAGAAGAGTTAAAAGACCCAGGCCTACATGGCTGAGGGCTATGAAGCAGAAGACTTGGCCCCCCCCCTCTTTTTCTACGGGCTGCAGTGTTGCATGAACCCGTGCATGGCCGCAAGGTTTAAAGGCTTAAAGGCCGCTCATGAATGGCAGAGGCGAGAGACAGAGTCATTGCACTATCAAGCAGGACAATGCCCTAGACTAGAGACTGACCATATTACATGTGATCAGCGCCCAAGCTAGGACCAAGGAGGGCCAGGCAATGCCTGCTGATGACTGAGAATACAGACCTATAGGTTCACCAAACAACCCATCCTTAGCTCATAAGGATGTTGAGGTTGCACCGACCAAAGGAACTAACGCGTTTAGGCGGGACTCGAGCCCCAGTCTGGCATTCACCAGTCAGGGACGTTACCACATCGGCCACTACAACCCTACAACAGAGAGGTGGGGTTAACAAGTGAAGTTTATTCAACAGACAAAAAGCTTATATACAAGCAGTTGCGAACAAGACTATCCCAAAAATCAAAACAATATAAAACATGCGATGGCAAGCTTAAACAGATTCTTCTATTATCAATACGGGAGATAAAAAAAAGGCAATAGCATTACATTGCATGAGCGTGTATTATTCTTATTATTACTATCCAAGCTACAACCCTAGTTGGAAAAGCAAGATGCTATAAGCCCAGGGGCTCCAACAGGGACAGGGAAAAATAGCCCAGTGAGGAAAGGAATTAAGGAAATAAATAAATGAAGCGAACAAATTAACAATAAATCATTCTAAAATAAGTAACAACGTCAAAACAGACATGTCATATATAAACTATTAACAGTGTATGAAACACGAGCGGTACAGTCACACAAAGATTGGAAAAAAATCTAAAATTTTCTTGCAGCTATTTTGAGGTATATATTCTTTGTTTTGTTGGATCGTACAAAATGTAGAAGTTTAAAAAGTGGGTGCAGATAGGGGCTAAAGGACGCGGCAAAGACTAGTGCCTACAGTGTACCGCGTGAGATCTATCTATCTATATACCAAGGCACTTCCCCCAATTTTGGGGGGTAGCCGACACCAACAATGAAACAAAACAAAAAGGGGACCTCTACTCTCTATGTTCCTTCAGCCTAATCAGGGACTCAACCGAGTTCAGCTGGTACTGCTAGGGTGCCACAGCCCAACCTCCCACATTTCCACCACAGATGAAGCTTCATAATGCTGACTCCCCTACTGCTGCTACCTCCGCGGTCATCTAAGGCCCCGGAGGAAGCAGCAGGGCCTACTGGAACTGCGTCACAATCGCTCGCCATTCATTCCTATTTCTAGCACGCTCTCTTGCCTCTCTCACATCTATCCTCCTATCACCCAGAGCTTTCTTCACACCATCCATCCACCCAAACCTTGGCCTTCCTCTTGTACTTCTCCCATCAACTCTTGCATTCATCACCTTCTTTAGCAGACAACCATTTTCCATTCTCTCAACATGGCCAAACCACCTCAACACATTCATATCCACTCTAGCCGCTAACTCATTTCTTACACCCGTTCTCTCCCTCACCACTTCGTTCCTAACCCTATCTACTCGAGATACACCAGCCATACTCCTCAGACACTTCATCTCAAACACATTCAATTTCTGTCTCTCCATCACTTTCATTCCCCACGAATCCGATCCATACATCACAGTTGGTACAATCACTTTCTCATATAGAACTCTCTTTACATTCATGCCCAACCCTCTATTTTTTACTACTCCCTTAACTGCCCCCAACACTTTGCAACCTTCATTCACTCTCTGACGTACATCTGCTTCCACTCCACCATTTGCTGCAACAATAGACCCCAAGTACTTAAACTGATCCACCTCCTCAAGTAACTCTCCATTCAACATGACATTCAACCTTGCACCACCTTCCCTTCTCGTACATCTCATAACCTTACTCTTACCCACATTAACTCTCAACTTCCTTCTCTCACACACCCTTCCAAATTCTGTCACTAGTCGGTCAAGCTTCTCTTCTGTGTCTGCTACCAGTACAGTATCATCCGCAAACAACAACTGATTTACCTCCCATTCATGGTCATTCTCGCCTACCAGTTTTAAACCTCGTCCAAGCACTCGAGCATTCACCTCTCTCACCACTCCATCAACATACAAGTTAAACAACCACGGCGACATCACACATCCCTGTCTCAGCCCCACTCTCACCGGAAACCAATCACTCACTTCATTTCCTATTCTAACACATGCTTTACTACCTTTGTATAAGCTTTTCACTGCTTGCAACAACCTTCCACCAACTCCATATAACCTCATCACATCCCACATTGCTTCCCTATCAACTCTATCATATGCTTTCTCCAGATCCATAAACGCAACATACACCTCCTTACCTTTTGCTAAATATTTCTCGCATATCTGCCTAACTGTAAAAATCTGATTCATACAACCCCTACCTCTTCTAAAACCACCCTGTACTTCCAAGATTGCATTCTCTGTTTTATCCTTAATCCTATTAATCAGTACTCTACCATACACTTTTCCAACTACACTCAACAAACTAATACCTCTTGAATTACAACACTCATGCACATCTCCCTTACCCTTATATAGTGGTACAATACATGCACAAACCCAATCTACTGGTACCATTGACAACACAAAACACATATTAAACAATCTCACCAACCATTCAAGTACAGTCACACCCCCTTCCTTCAACATCTCAGCTTTCACACCGTCCATACCAGATGCTTTTCCTACTCTCGTTTCATCTAGTGCTCTCCTCACTTCTTCTATTGTTATCTCTCTCTCATTCTCATCTCCCATCACTGGCACCTCAACACCTGGAACAGCAATTATATCTGCCTCCCTATTATCCTCAACATTCAGCAAACTTTCAAAATATTCCGCCCACCTTTTCCTTGCCTCCTCTCCTTTTAACAACCTTCCATTTCCATCTTTCACTGTCTCTTCAATTCTTGCGCCAGCCTTCCTTACTCTCTTCACTTCTTTCCAAAACTTCTTCTTATTCTCTTCATATGACTGACCCAATCCCTGACCCCACCTCAGGTCAGCTGCCCTCTTTGCCTCACGTACCTTGCGCTTTACTTCCACCTTTTTCTCTCTATATTTTTCATACTTCTCTATACTATTACTCTGCAGCCATTCTTCAAAAGCCCTCTTTTTCTCTTCCACTTTCACCTTCACTCCTTCATTCCACCATTCACTGCCCTTCCTCATGCTGCCTCCAACAACCTTCTTGCCACATACATCACTTGCAATCCCAACAAAATTTTCTTTTACTAACTTCCATCCCTCCTCTAAATTACCAGTTTCTCTTACTCTCACCTCATCATATGCCATTTTCAACCTTTCCTGATATTTAATTTTTACCCCCGGTTTTATTAGCTCTTCAATCCTCACTACCTCCCTTTTACATCCACCTACTCTATTCCCCCACTCTTTTGCTACAACTAATTTTCCTTCCACCAAAAAATGATCAGACATACCGTTAGCCATACCCCTAAACACGTGCACGTCTTTCAATCTTCCAAACATTCTTTTAGTTACCAACACATAATCCATTAATGCCCTTTCTACTACTCTTCCATTTGCCACTCTTACCCATGTATACTTATTCTTATCTTTCTTTTTAAAGAAGCTAGCACCTATTACCATCTCTTGTTCAACACACATGTCTACCAGTCTCTCACCACTCTCATTTTCACCTGGTACACCATACTTACCAATGACACCTTCTACCTCTCCAGCGCCCACTCTAGCATTTAAGTCACCCATAACAACTACATAATTCCTTCTACCCAGTCCTTCTACACACCTAGTTAAATCATTCCAGAACTCATTCCGATCTTCTTCACTTTTCTCACTACCTGGCCCATACGCACTGACAAACGCCCAACATTCCCTACCCAACCTAACCCTTACCCACACTAACCTAGATGATATCTCCTTCCATTCCACTAC